>NW_005871053.1:18704825-18912330 GCF_000147115.1 Myotis lucifugus
TCCCCAGCCTCCTCGCATCACTTCACTGTGACCAAAATGAGGAGTTTTGGATGGATAAGAATTTTCTTGAGCAAAGCCGAGTTGGGTCAATCACTGGAACCAAGCAATTTCTGAATTTGCCGCATCAGCATGACACTGTATTCAGTTGTCATTCTCCATAACCCTGTGAGCAGGAAGGCAGTTACCAGGCTGGGCTTGGGAGTCAGGCAGAGCTAGTGTCTAATTCTGGCTATATCACTTATTGGCTTGTGATTTCAAGCAATGTACTTAATCTCTGTAAGCCTCAGGGTACTCATCTGTAAAATGGGATGATAATAAGAGTGCCCATTTCATAGGCATCTGGTCACTATTAATACACACAGTACCTGGCCCATAGATAGTACTCCAAAAATGTTAGCTATTACTAAAGCTTACTGTTTTTTCAACAATCTCAGTCATGTTGTTTTATCCACCCAAGTCCGTGGTCGGCAAACCGTGGCTCGCAAGCCACATGCAGCTCTTTGGCCCCTTCAGTGTGGCTCTTACACAAAATGCCACTTGCGGGTGCGCACGTACAGTGCGATTGAAACTTTGTGGTCCATGCGCAGAAGTCGGTATTTTATGGAAGAGCCACACTGAAGGGGCCAAAGAGCCGCATGTGGCTCGCGAGCCACGGTTTGCCGAGCCTCGGTTTGCCGACCACCGACCCAAGTGAAAGAGCTGCTGAAAAAAATACTAGTAAAGTTACATGGTTAGTCTTATTAAAAAAAAAGTGTGACTGTCAATATTAGTCCTTGAGCTAAATACTTCAGTAGTTTCTAGTCAGTCATCAAAATAGAACATTCATTTACAAGAGTGTATGAATAAATTGCAAAAGTGTCACTCTATGTGGTGCCATTTCCTTAAGTGCGTTCAGCAGTCTTTGTTGTGGTTGTGGTTGTGGTTATGGTTGTTGCTGCTGTGCTGCTGGTCTTGTTGCTGACGTTCTGTGTCTGCACCACCATCTATAGCGGCGTTTCTCAACCTGTGGGTCGTGACCACTTTGGGGGTTGAACGACCCTTTCACAGGGGTCGCCTAAGACCATCGGAAAACACATATATAATTACATATTGTTTTTGTGATTAATCACTATGCTTTAATTATGTTCAATTTGTAACAATGAAAATACATCCTGCATATCAGATATTTACATTACGATTCATAACAGTAGCAAAATTACAGTTATGAAGTAGCAACGAAAATAATTTTATGGTTGGGGGTCACCACAACATGAGGAACTATATTAAAGGGTCACGGCATTAGGAAGGTTGAGAACCACTGATCTATAGGAAGACAGAACAAGAGTCGTGAGGCTGGGTGGAATCCAGAGAACAAACCAATTCTGTCTCTTCCCTAGGGGACAATGCCTGTTTTTTGGGTCATTTCAGTTCAGCTAAGATTTCCTGGTCTCTGCTGACCAAGAGTGAGGAGGGCATTGACTGATAAGTCCTCCAACACTGAGCAGTTCTTTTTGGAGCAGAGTGACAGGTTTGCAGTCCATCTTCCTAGCCTGGACCTGGGAACTGATCCAACTTTCAAATATGAAAAGGATATTCACAGGCACCAGCACTTGCCACTTAACCGCTCTCAAGGACGGCTCTTCTGCCTTGTAATTAACTATAATCTCTCTTCTTGAGGATTAAACTGCTTTCCTTGTTCTTCCTTCAAGGATAAATGAGGGGTAGAAATATGGGTGGGTATGAAGGACAGTGAGGGGGATAGCATATCACAATAACAGCTCATCTATATTTTATACTCTTAGAAATTCTCTTGGTTTCTTAAGAATTATTTTTAAAATCAATAACAGTATATGTATGAACTCTTAAAGTACTCTCTTTGAAAAATTACTTGCAAAATATATTCACCATAACTGGGAAAATAGTCAGTTCCAATAAAAGGGAGCTATGCATCCCCCCTTATTTCATGTACTGTTCTAAGAGACAAAGTTAATTTTTGATGTGTCTAACTGCTTAAGTCACTACAGGTAAACTTACAGTTAGGATTTTATAGATCAAATCATATTTGATTGCAACAGTAAAAAAAATAGTTATTCTAAGAATCTGTTATTATCTCAACTAGTAAAATATTTATGTAGGTGGTTTCCGCAGAGCACAAAGTTCCCATTGATGGCTGCCCTTGTTTCTTCAAGCTCACTAATCCTCTAAGTGAGGCTACTCAACACAGACCCAAGTTCTGTTCATCACGCACACTTAGTCCTATGGTTTTAATTTCACATTTATGTTGGCTCGCTAAAACTAAGCAGCAGAATCCACCTAAAAATCACCAAGTCTTGCGGGGTGGGGGGGGGGAACGCAGCTCATAACTAATATTTGGGCAAAATCTAGGCAGTGCTTTTCTAAACACAGGCAATGGGAATCCTTTTACCAACACCACAACACTCAACCATCTTCATGACATGATTCAGGAAAATTCTAGACTCGAAGCACAGAGTAAAATAATCTACCTCTGAGTTTAGAACACTTCCCTTCTACTCCCTCCTCTGCAACGGTAAGTCTAGTCCAGCAGCACTCGCTAAGAGCCCTAGGCCTCCCAAGGTTAAGGCGGAATATCTGCTGGACTACTAATAGGCTATCAGTTGTCCTGTTTTTCCCGTGTAAATCACATTTCTTTTTGCAAACTTTCAAGTGAGACTGACAATAAAAAGGATTTCACAATCTTCCTCCAGAAAACTCATTGGAGTTTCTAACAAACGTTACTGTACCAGGGGTTCTTCTTTGGATCTAAACTAAATCCTTTTGGCAACAGTTTACCCCATTTCTGATAAGTCATAGTAATAACCCTGAAGACATATAAGCCACATGTACCTTAGGCCACACTTCTCCTATGCCTTTTTCTCCTAAATTCAATTTCGTTTAGGAAATAGGTCCTACTGTTTCCACTTCTACCAGGAGGGCATGATAAGTGGACCAGAAAATGGAGCCAGCATCTCTGGTCAGATTATAACTGTTCATACCTCCAAGAGACATACTTCATTTTAAAATGTGTTTGCAAAAGAATATTTTACAAGAGAAATTTTTAAAGGTATACACACACACACACACACACACACACACACACACACACACTACAATCCGTCCAGATAAAGGGTTTTTACTTCCTTGTGTTCTCATCCAACACTGCTCATATGCATGCAGATTGTTTAATTTGAAAGTGATTGCAATAATATCTTGCTTACTCCCCTGACCGGTTTGGCTCAGTGGATAGAGTGTTGGCCTGCGGACTGAAAGGTCCCAGGTTCGATTCCGGTCAAGGGCATGTACCTTGGTTTCAGGCACATCCCCAGTGAGGGGTGTGCAGGAGGCAGCTGATCGATGTTTCTCTCTCATTGATGTTTCTAGCTCTCTATCCCTCTCCCTTCCTCTCTGTAAAAAAATCAATAAAATATATTTTAAAAAATAATAATAATATCTTGCTTACATTCCACCTGCTATTCTGCATGTGTCCTTGCCACTCCCACATCAAGAGCTGGAGTGGCATTGCCCTCTCTTAAATGTGCACTGGCCTTGGCTATTCATTACTCGTCAATGGAGTGAGGCAGAAGTGGTGCCACGTGACTTCACCAGCTGCACCAGGAAAGGTCATGCAGTGTCCATCTGGTTCTCTGGGATTGCTTACCCTCCAGGTGCACCCTCAGAGGATGCCCTCTTATAACCCAGCCACCATGCTGGGCAAAGCCCAAGCTACATGGCAAGGCCATGCATGGGACCTGTAGTCCCTAGACCCTGCTGAGCCCGCCCTTTGAGTCCTCCCAGCCCAGGTGCCAGGAATCTGAGAGAGGCTTCCAATGACTCCAGGCCCAGCTGATGCAGTCATTCAAGGTTCCAAGCTGAGAACCCAGACATTGTGGAGACAAGCCATTCCTACTCACCATGCCTAATTCCTGGCCAGGAGGACCTGTGGACATATTAAACTGACTGCTGTTTTATACCTTTAAGAGATTTGCTACTCAGAAATAGATAACTGGAACAAAATGCATATGAGCTTTCTCTTAGCAATAATCTGTAGGAAATGTATAATTTTATAACCTTCACTTTTTTCCACTCAGGCTTTTATTGATCACCAATTATTTAACTTACCAAAAGTATAAGTTAGCCCTAGCTGGTTTGGCTCAATGGATAGAGAGTCAGCCTGCGGACTGAAGGGTCCTGGGTTCAATTCTGGTCAAGGGCACATGCCTGGGTTGCAGGCTCGATCCCCAGTAGGGGGCATGCAGGAGGCAGCCAATCAGTGATTCTTTCTCATCATTGATGTTTCAATCTCTCTCCCTCTCCCTTCCTCTCTCTGAAATCAATAAAAATATATTTTTTATAAAAGTGTAAGTTAAATAATAAGAAAGAGTCCATATTTAACCTGGATATCTGGACATCGCAGCCAACTGAGAGACAGCTAGTTATTTGCTGCAGCCTAATTTCCTCATCCACAATATGGTGATAACAACATTTACCTATAGGGATTATCGTGAGGATTAAATAATGTGTCACACAATTATAAGTGACACAATGTCTAACAGCTGATTTTTTGAAATGTTTTGTTTTTCTTATGTGGTCTTCATACCTATCACTTTTTTGGCTGCATTCTGTCTTTAAAAATAGAAAGATATATTACCAACTTTTAGTCCTTCAGCAGAATGCCATAAAAATAAAAACTTTTAATATTTCCTTAAATGAGAACCTCAACTCTTTCCCCCTGTATAAGCTGAGAACATACCATCTTACATTATATATGCGCTTTTTATTTCCCTCCAATCTTAACATTTGAAAGGGTATCTGGTGAGTGACATAGAAGTGTTTTGCTATTATTATTATTACTTTCCACTTATTGCTATGAAGCTGTGTTCTATTGGTTTCTGACTAGTGTTCAACTTTATTAAAGCTATTTTGAAACTTGAGTTTCTAGGCAAAAATGTTTTCATAGGTAACCTCACTCCATTCAGTCTCTCAGTGTCCTGGTACTCTTCTTCTCTCTATTAAACATGAAACGAGGTGGCCCATCACTTGGACCACCTGCCTCTTAGAACGACTGTGATGGTACAGAGGCCTGGGAGTACAATCTGTGCTTCCCATTCTATTTTGTGACCTAGATTATTAGTTAAAGTGAAGTGCGAATCTAGAACCTCACTCTCAGTAGTAGTGTCTTTCAGATTGTTTCCCATGCATTTATATTATTCAGGAACAACAATTCCCCATATTCTCACAATGTTCCAATGGATGGGCCACCATGATTTCTGGTGGCACATATTTCAATGTTTCACAGTTAGATGAAAAGGGGTTTTCTAAGCTTTAATATAAATCCCTCCTGCAGCAGATGAAGTTTATTCTCTCTATCAAGTCATTTAGTACAAAGACAAGTTTCCCATCCAATGTTCCTGCAATTCCCTGAGGACCATTAACTGCCCCACAATATTTTATCTCTGAGACACATAAGAAGATGGTTTTCAAAGTTTAAATCATTTTTATGACCCACCAAGTGGACAATGAGCTATTAATAACAATTCTTTAATGTATTCCATGTATCATCTTGATCAGTGTCTGTCAAAAGAAGTATGTCAGATTGGCCCACTGAAAGTTTATCTTGCCAAAGCTTTCATGATGATTAATCCATTTTTGGGGGGGAGTTTAAAAATAATTTTTGTAATGCTTTCCAATATATTTTCTAGATATGGAAATTAAATTTATCCTTTAATGCTTTTCCGAATTTTCCTTTAAAACAAGATAGTATTGTCTTTATAACACTCTTATTCCTCTCAAATTCTAAAAGTAATAAGTGTATATGTAATAATTTCAATAAGTTGTGCAAATATGCAACTTATTTTGAAATTCATCATCAGTTAATTCCTTGTCCCTGTCAATCTCTTCATCCCCTTTTCTTTGATGTCTGTTCTGATGTCCTGATCTCCAAGGCTAAATCTAAATATGTGCATGTGTGTGTGTGTATTTTCTAGCATTACCTTTTCCTTGGTTATACAATGGCATATTTCTTGACTCCTTTTGCCTTTGATTTATTTTTTCTAAATATTTATAATTTGTGATGCCTAATAAGAAGACAGGGATCAGTATACCTTTGTGTCAGCTTCGCTTCTTCTGTCTCTGTCTACAATGATCAGTGGTAAGGCCAATAGCAGAGCCAATATTCAAAGGGCAGTAAGCAGGGATTTGCAAATACACAGGTGAGCAGAATCCCCAAAATATTTGAGGGAAGTCAATGAATGTCATGAAAAAGAGGCCTAAAACTCCACTAGCAAACTAACTTATCCTCAAGAAAAAAGAGTTAATATAGCAAGAAGAAGACTTTGAAATAAGTAACATTTGTGTCCAAGGGATGTGAGAGAACATGTATTCCTTGAAAAAGAAAACAACAACAACAAATAAAACAGAAAATTCCCATAAATTAAATATTTAATTGATAATATCAAAAATACAACATCTAACTTGAATAGGTGAACATTGACAATTAAGAATAATTTATTAATCCAGAATATCAATCTAAGAACTTTGTCATGTGCAGCTTAAAGAACAAAGCTGTGGGAAGTATGAGAGCTTTGTGAGAGACATAAAGGATAGGCTCAGAAGTCCAACATCTATCTAATAGGAAATCCGGGGAATGAACAGAGAAGGTGGAGGGCAGGTGGAGCAAGTAATCAATATAATAATCAAATAAAATTTTAGCTCAAGAAAGATTTGGTTTAAGAGGAAAAAATACTTGGTTTCTCTGATTTAAGAGATCACTAGAGCAAAGCAAAAGAATTATTGAAAGGTAGCACGTAGAAACATCAGTGATAACTTCAGAGCTACCAAGAAAATTCTGTTTCCAGGAAGAAAAAAAAATAACATAAAAAAAGACATTCAGATTGATAGCCGGTTTTTTATTGTCAATACCAAGTGTGAGAACACATTATAGAGGTTTATCAAACTTCTGAGAAAAAAATATTTCGAATCTAAAATATACTTTAAAAGCAACTGTAGAATTGTTAATACAATATCAGACAAAATGCAATTTTATTAATACATTTTTAGAATGAGAAAATAAAGTTATATTTTCTATTGATTAAAGGTGAATCAATAAAAAACTTCACTCAGCCAGCAATAAACCTTTAAGTAACACAAAATATGAGAACTATGAGGAGAAATTAATAAATATTCTATCATGATCAGACTCTAGTATAATTCTCTCACAAATCAATATATCAATAGATTATGCATCAAAAGACAGTCAGTATAATGAAAAGACAGCCTAGAGCATGGGAGAAAATATTTGTAGATCATATGTCAGATAAGGGGTTAATATCCAAGACACACTAAAAAAAAACCTCATAAAATCAACAACAAAAATCAAATAACCCAATTTTTAAATTGACAAAGAATATTTCTCAAAAAAAGATATACAAATGGCCAACAAGTTTATAAAAAGATGCCCAACATCAGTCATCATTAGGGAAATGCAAATTAAAACAACAATAAGATATCACCTCACACCTATTAGAATGACTGCTATTAAAAACACACAGAAAATAATAATTGTTGATGAGGATGTGGAGAAATTTGAATCATTTTCCCTGTTGGTGGGAATGTAAACTGGCATAGCTGCTGTGGAAAATGGTATGGCAGTTCCTGAAACAAAAATAAAAATTAAAAGTAGAATTACTATATAATCTAACAATCCCACTTCTGGACTCATTTACAAAATAATTGAAAGCATGATCTCAAAGACATATTTGTACTCCCATGTTCCTAACAGCATAACAGCACTATTAAAACAGCCAAAACCAACCCAAATGTCCACCTAAGGATAAATAAATAAGCAAAATACAAACACATATAATATTCAGGCCTAAAAAGGAAGACAAATATGACATATACTACAACCTGGATGAATCTTGAGGACATTACGCAAAGTGAAATAAGCTAGACACAAAAGAATGGATACTGTAATATTCCACTTTTATGATGTACTAGAATAATCAAATTCATAGAGACACAAAGCAGAATAGTGATTGTCAGGGGCTGGGGGTGAGGAAAATGGGGAGTTAGTGTTATAATAGTTATGAAATTTTAATTTGGGACAATGAAAACGTTCAGGAGATAGATTGTGATGGTTGCACAACAATGTAAATGTATTTAATAACACAGAATTGTGTGCTTTAAAATGATTACAATGGTAAATTTTATTATGTGTGTTTTACCAGAATAAAAACAAATATTTTTTTTAAAAACCACAGATAAGGTTGGGATAGTGTAGGAATAAAAAAGATTTCCTTGCTTCCCTTGATATAGTCCCACTCTCTCCTGGAATTTTAGGGGGAGACACTCGCAGGGGTTCTTCCCCCTCATGGGCTTCCACAGTAGAGTGGAAATAACATGGGAAGTCAAAGCAGACAGAAGCCGAAAATAGTGTCTTCCTAGTCCTGTGTGAGAAGGAGAAGTTCCCAACGTCTCAGTGGGTACCATATTTGAATTTCCTGCCTAACAATTATAACCTTTTGTTACTTTTCCAGTATATCTACTTGTGTTTATTATCTATATCTTCCCATGGATGGTAATCTCAGAACAGGCACTTCACTATCTCCAGCATTTAGAACAGCGCTGCCCCTGAATATATGTATATTGTTGGATGAATAAATATCTTGAAAATAAATCTTTGAGCATGCATGCAAGTATGTGTATGGAGCAGATTCCTGGAAATGTAACTGCTATATCAAAGGGCATATGCATTGTACAGGTTGGTAGCTGTTAGCATGGTCAGTATGTCCAGGCTGTTGGACGTGCTTGAAGTGGGCACTGTGTCTTGAAGCGGTTCCAATGTGCAACAAGATGAAGAACTGCTGTTTTAGACCGTCTGCTATGTTCCAGCTATGAAATGCACTAGAGTTCATCTGGGTTTGGTTTCCACATGATTGCTCTGGCCAATTCACCCACAATTATCTACTCTAGTGATTCATGAAAGCCAGTCTTTTATTTATAAATGTTGACAATGGTATATAAGAAGCAAGGAATGATTGTTTGCAAGAATTGTGTGGCTATCTAACATTTAATTACTTAATCTTGAAATAAAGTTCATAATTGGTACAATGTATAATGTTAAACACATGTCACCCATATTGGCCTTTAATCCCTCACTTCGATATGTTTATATAAGAATTGTGCATGTAACCTAGACTGTCACAAAGAAGGGCTCTGTGGGAAATCTGCTTATATGCTTCAAAACTTGTATTTAGTTATGGACAACTGAATGCCTTTGCAAGCGTCTTGTCTTTGTACTTATTAAATGCATGACTCCAAAGAATAACATTTTTAAATGTCTTTATAATGAAATATGTGAATAAATAACCAAAATGCTATAGTGTTTTATTAATAAGTTTTAAGATGTATAAGAAGGGTATGTGTTATGCTAGGAGAGTTAGTAAAGAAAAAGTGGTCCAGATATTAAATGACAAATGGCCACAGAAAACAGCAAGCCAAGGTATAACTTATGAAATCTGGAATTTTTCTGAAAAAGAAACTAGGAAGAACAGACAGTGGCAATAATAAAAGTTCCTGAGAGAAACTAATGTGTACACACACACACACACACACACACACACACACACACACTTTTATACCTAAAATAAATAAATTCTGGGAAAAGTCTAAATGATAAGAAAAAGGCCCCAGAATTTTCAAGGACGCATAACAGTATCAAGTTATATACAAAGATAAAAATCAGCCTAATCTCACAAATGTCTTCAACAACCAAGATACAGTTATTCTGCAAGCCCAGAACTTTTGGGTTTGTCATTCATGCAAGTAGACAATAGATAGTCCTAGGTATACAAGGGCTTAGAAAATATTTCAGGCAGGGGTTCTTTACATACACACAAATCACTTGAAGATGTACTGTAGCTGAGCAAGATTTTAACAAAATTAATAATTCTGGTTTTCAACCTATAAAATTCACACTGATCACAAAGCTTGATGATACACAGTGTTGACAGGGATGTGTTAGGAAACAAGCACCCATTTCTTCTTTGTGGGAGTATAAATGGGTGCAACCTCTTTTAAAGGCAATTGCTAATATCTAGCACCATTGAAGTGGTTCTATCCTCTGGTAGTTATCAAACTATAGTCTTCATGGAGGAGTGGGCATAGGATTGTCATGGCAACATTCCAGAGACAACCAGGAACACAGAGGATGAAGAGTGGTGTTCATGGGGTTAAAAACGTTGGTAAGTTTTAGAGACAATGGGAATTTCTTGACAACCATTTTGACGCTGAGAATCTAAGGAGTTCTAGAAACTAACACTTATTGGGGTCAGAAAATAGTAGTGGGCTTGGAGAGTAATAAACTAAGCTTAATTGCCGCCACTTTATCTTAGAGGCCTGGAATCAGAGAGAGGAGGTAAAGAAAGTTGTATTTAATTGGTGAGATCCTATCATCCGGTATCAGAGATGGAAGAGGGCAGCCTGGCCTATACTGAGACTGTCTCCCTAACATCCATTCTCCCCCCTCCCAGCTCTACTCAGTCGTGGTGATCCCATATCTCTTGTCTGGTTCAGGATCCACCTAAGCCATTGAGAACAGAGACTGATTTAAGAATGAACATGTAACCAATGAGAGAGGTTATGAGAGGTTTCCGGGGGCTTCTGGGAAAAGTTTCCACTCAAGAGAAACGTCTGGGGAGATGTCCTCTCTTCCCGCTCTGGGTGTTGCTTTGTATACATGCCAGGCCAGGAACACCTGCAGCCAGTTTCTGAACCCTTGAATGACAATCAATGAAGTGTCTCTTAAAGCCTAGCCTACCCTAGGACTTTAATTTAAATCAGCTAATCATTTCTCCCTCTTTTTTATAAGCTCCTGTAAGTTGAACTTTATCTCACCACAGTCTATCCTCATAATTGATCAAAGGCTATGAACCTGGTCCTTCAGGTCACCCTCTTGGCCAAGTTCAGCCCTTATACGTGGAATTAGGGTTAGGTCAGCAGTTTATCCCCACTCACTGAAGGCCTCCTGAAAACTTTCTCATGAAAAGGAAAAGCTTTTCTGACACAGTGACCCCAAATAAGAAGAGATTGAGGTGGATTGGAAGAAACGTGATATAGGGAAGTAGCATTGCAAGTACGATATCTCCTGAATCCTTATGTCTCCTGAAACCCAGTCCCTCTCCCAATGCCTGTAGAGAACCATAGGTATGTATTGGGTTGGGGTGGGGAGTTACTTATATTTTTTCTAGTACCTCTGGTTTCAAGTACATATTATTGCTGCATTCTTCATTCCCAGTGTTTCTTTTTTGCATCATGTCAGCCTCCACTGCAGGGCACTGACCAACCCCTTCCCTCCCTAGGCTTGCCATAGCAGGCTCCGCTGCAGGTGTGAGGCCACAGAGGCACAAGGCTGCAGCGCACAGCCAACCTGACACCCCTCCCCTGACAAAGTCTCCTCTACTCCTACTGTCTATGTTTCTTAGGCTTCGGTTCTGGCTGTGCTGGGGACTCCTCAATCTTCCAAACTTCTTCTCTCTCCCCCAGCGCATTTACCCTCTCCTCCCCCAAATCTTATTTCTTATGAAGAACAGTTTAGCTATCCAATTGACTCATCCAGCCTGTTTCAGCTACACCCAGAAAAACCTAGCAACTATCTCTTAAAATAACATTTTTGTCTTCCTTGACACATATATAAGAGTAAGAACCAAACAATTGAAATAATACAACTACCCAGACATAGGAGTTTATTTATGCAAGTTACAGTCCATCCATATAATAGAACACTAAGGAACCATTAATATGTGGTAAGCTTCCATTTCAACACGGCAGACAGCATTTTCCGAAGTAAGGACAGTAAAGAAGTACAACAAAGAGTAAGTGCATAACAGTGGTGTGAAGGAGAGAAGGAAGCACCAGGCAGCCAGAGCCTTTCATAAATCTCAGGGGGAAGGCACAATGGACACTTGAAAAGGCTGCCTGAGGAGTCATTTTCCTCAGTCACAAAGCCAAGGAGACGTTCCAAGCTTGGAGCCTTTAAACTAGAAAGAAGGACAAAAATCAAGATGATTAATTCAAGGGTTGTTTACATAGTATCTATACAATTAGGCCCCTCTTCACCCCTCTCCTGCCTTTCCTAGGAGAGTCTCAATGTTTGCTTCCAGGATAAAACCAAAGAACTAATATCCAAAGGAACTGACCCACTGACTTGGAAGAGAGTAGGGCCGTGGGGGGTGGAAGCACTCCAGAACAAGGCTGCCTCGATTGGCACAAAACAGGATGGAGTTGGTCTACTTGCCTGCCTGTTTTCTGAACTTACACCCTAAATAAAGCTTTCCAATGGCCACTCTCTTCTCATATTCACACTAATTTCTCCATGAATGGCAGAAACTTGTTGGTTCAACAGATCTAGACACCTACAAAGAAAATTCAGCTCAGTTACCTCAGCTAAGCAAGTGTGTCTTTTTGTTCTTTGTTCATAAGCATGATGAAAAAATAAAATGACTGACTATAAAAAAACACAATGCTAATGAAGGAAAGAGAAAATAACTTTCAACTTTAAAAATATTAGAGAACAAGCTGCATTTAAAAAATGAGGATGCAATGCTAAGAAAAATATGCAATCAAAAAATAAAGAGTTCTCAGAAATTAAAGATGTCATTTCAAAATAAATTCAATAGAGATACTTAAATCTTCATTCTCATCCTCTTTTTCTCTTATTAAGATTTCATTTTTTTTCTCAATCTTTCTCTTCTTAATTTGTTTTTAGTAATATTTTCTTTGGGATGGAACACATTTAGTGGCATAAAAATACATGTCATATTTTCCAGGGGAAAAAATTACTTTCCATTTTGAATTCTCATACATAGTTTGAAATTTTGTTACCATTTGCAACTTATAAAAATATTTTTAGATATTGCTGTAAATTATGTATAAATATTGTGTTAGAAGGGGATTTTTTGTCATGGGAAAATATAGCATTTTTGAATAAGAAGATATATAAGTGCATGGAAATAAATGGTACCTTTGGTTTATGAAATTATTAATGATTTTTTACTCTACCAAATTTTCTACAATGAAAACTCAAAGTAAGAATAAGTATTATTTGTTGAAAAAAACATTATGTCTCAAAAATAACCAAAAGTTAAAATTCATGAGGCAGGTCATATCAGAAAAATTGAAACATTTTGTAATGGCCCAATGCTTCCATGCTTAACTTCTCAAAGTCTATATTATCCCTTTGGGGATTAGAGGTTGACAGTTAGATTTATTTTTATATCAATTTTCTTTTTCACCTTTCAGTGCCCTGAGTCTTGAATATCCACTGTGTTCCAGAGATTCTGGATATAAGCAATTATAGACTCCAGAAGCTTCTGCCCAGTTTAAAATCTAAATGGAAAAATGGTGAAGCTAACATGTTTTGCTCTTTGATTAATATTGAAGAGTTTTTGCCCAGATAGGACTTTGTTTTTTATTTGTTCATTTTTATATAGGAAGGTGTATGACAGCATTTAGGCTTTATAATTTTGCCAGCGAAGATAATGACATAAAATGCAATTGGTTGGAATATGTACTTTTGTTACCAATTAGCATCACCCATCTGGACATGGAGGGTGTATGCATCCAGTAGAAACTAAATAACCTTTAGTTATGGAGCAGGAAATAAATTGTTAGGTATAAGATAGCAAAATAGTTCAAGCCGAAAAGGAAGCTTGAAGGGAGAAAAGGAGGTGAATAGTGAAGTAATTAATTCTGTTTATATTAGTTTTGGAGAGACCAATTGGAACTGGACCCAAAGCCACTGGTAAGATAGTTAAATTAAATTAATTGAAAACCAGGATAAAGAATGTTTTTCACAAGATACAAACAGCTTTGACTCACTCTTTTGAAATATCCTCTCCAAGTGTCACCGATTCTAATAAAAGTTGTTTGCTCCTGCATGTTAGAGGTTAAGAGGGCAAATCGTTTCTTAGTTACCTTGAAATAAAATGGCTCCTGTATGACAAAGCTTGGTTTTTAAAGCCCCAACTCTGAGCAGTGTATCAGCCACACCAAAACGCAGCTCAGGCTCCAACCACGGGGAATCACCATGGGGGCAGAGCCATTTCAGTCCCAGCAATCGGTGTTATCACACAACAAGCCCTCTAGCAAAGTCCCAGCATTTAACACTTGGGTTGCGGGAAACGAGTTAAGTCGGCTCGCGTGAATTGCGCGTACTCCGCGGGAGCCGTCTTAAACTCGGTTCATATAGATTTGCGGTGGAGTGCGGGAAACGTGTAAACTCGGGCCGATTGTAACTGCGTATTACCAAATATTTCATTTCAATCGAACCCATACTTCAAAAGATATAGGCATTTTAACGCGCCATCTTATATTTTGGCGGGAAATTCACCCGCAACCCAAGTGGGCAGGGTGTCACAAAAGTTAAAAAAAAAAAAAAAGAGGAGTTAGGAAGATCTAGAAAGAAAATAGAAAATAAAAGGGGAGGTAAAAGACAAAAGGGAAAGAGAAGTAAAGAGGAGAAAGAAAGAAGACAGATTGAAAGAAGAAATGGGGGACGATTAAAGAGGGCTGCACAATGACATTTTAAACAGAGCCCAGGGCAAGGGACAGAACAGAGAGCAGCACTGCTCTCTCTCCTACCTTCCCACAAGTACTACCCTCGGACCAGGCTCCAGGCTCTGCTTCCTGAGCTTCAGAGAGCCCTGCACTGGCCCTCCTCCATCCTATGTGAATGATTAGAGTGGACATGGTCACTCAGAGCCAGCGTCCCCACATTTAGATCTCATTCAGTCAGCTTCAGACCCTAGAATGCCCTATACAAATGGCCCCCAGATGCCATGTAGGCTCCCAAGGTCTACATGGGCACTTTCCCTGCCTCATCTTTTGAGAGGTGGTCTATAGCTCTGATATTTGCACTGCTAGCCATGAGGGGTGACCAAAGAACAGTCTCTTGCAGTATGGGATTGTAGCTGAGGTTTGGACACAACCTGGGTTGTCCTCATGTGTGTGTCTGAGGTCCTTCAATGTGTTGGATGGAGCTGGGAAGGGGAAAAGAAAAGGAAACAAGGTCCAGCAGTCAAGGGAAGTCTCTTCCAATCACATTTGACATAGAATGTGGGCTTCCAAAATTCTAAGTTAAAATCTGACCTTCCAGGTTGCTATGAAGAAACATGTGTCAAGGTAAGAAAATAGAAACAGTTCCACTGAACATGTTGCTAACTTGATTTGAAACTATTATATATGTGATATTTGGTCTTCCAGCTACACCCTTCCTCTGGGCCTGCAAAACCTACATGAGGGCCATAGAACAGGGGCAAGATAGACAGATAGACTTTATTTGTACACTAGAGGCCCGGTGCATGAAACTTGTGCATGGGGGTGCCCCCACCCCCTGCTGTGCCCTCTCATAATCTAAGACCCCTCGGGGGATGTCTGACTGCTGGTTTAGGCCCAATCCCTGCAGTTGGACATCCCTCTCACAAGCCAGGACTGCTCATCCCTAACCTCTCGCTTGCCTCCTGCTCAGTACGCATCATAGCGACCAGTCATTCCGGTCATTCTGCCATAATAGTCACTTAGGCTTTTATATATATAGATATGTAAATAGAGGACAATTTTTGCACACAAAAAATCCCAAGTGTCTGTAGTCTATGTCTATACTAAACATAACTATTTTTAGTGTTAGAGTAAGATGCTTCCACATACAGTTGCCTGATTTAGTAGCAAATTACTAAGTACGGCAAAGTATGGTTTCCAGAAATGGCCATAACGATACCTCTCATTGCAAATGCTTTTCCAGAATCTTGCAAGTCCCCTATCAAGAGGTAGAGTCTATGCCTCCACCCTTGAACCTGGGTGAGCCTTTATGACCTTTTAATAATAGAGTACAGCAAGAGGAACACCAGGTGATATTTGAGATTAGAACATGAACGATAATGTAATTGCTTCTTAACTCTCTCTAGGGACACTTGCTTTTGGAACCCAGTCACCATGCTGTGAAGAAGGCAAGCACCTACCTAGAGAGGCCCAACGTAGGCATTTTTGCCCATAGTCCTAGCTGACTGGAGTTCCAGCCAGCAGCCAGCAGCCAGCATCCACCACTAGACATGTGAGTGAGCAAGTCTTCAGAATATTCCAGGCTCCACACATCCACTGCAGAGACTTTGCACAGATCATTGATTCCTGAGCTAAATGATTGATTGTCAATTATTGTTGTTGTTTTAAGGCACTAAGTTTGTTATGCTCAGCAATAAATGAATGGACTCCTAAGCATGAGGTAATTGTATTTTAAAATGTGTTATTACATAACACATATCTCACTGTTAAAAATAAATTTTTAAAAAGAATAAGCTGCCCTGGCTGGTTTGGCTCAGTGGATAGAGTGTTGACCTGCATACTGAAGGGTCTCAGGTTAGATTCCTGGTCAAGAGCACATGCCTAGATTGTGGGCTCAATCCCCAGTAGGGGGTGTGCAGGAGGCAGCCGATCAATGATTCTCTCTCATCATTGATGTTTCTATCTCTCTCTCCTTCTCCCTCCCTCTCTGAAATCAATTAAAAATACATTTTTTTTAAAAAAAGAAGAAGAAGCTACTTAAGCAAAAATTGAGTTATGGCTCTTTCCACATGTACAACAGGCTTAGCTCTATTTAGTAATGTTAATGTTTGAATTTAGTTAAATTTAATAAAGGACAACCTCACACTGATTAGGATAGCCAATAAGCAGAAAATAAGCATTTTTTTAAGTGAGGATGTGGAGAAATTGGAATCCTGGTGGGTTGACAGTAAGGAGGTAAAATAGTGCAGCTGCTCTGGAAAAACAGTATGGTGGTTCTTCAAAAACTAAATATAAAACTACTATATATGAGCCAGCAATTCTTCTTCCAGGTATATATTTAAAATAATTGGAAGCTTAGTCTCGAGGAAATATATGCATACCCGTGTTCATAGCAGCATTATTCACAATTGCCAAAAGATGGAAGAAACACAAGTGTCCACTGAGGATGAATGGATAAACAATATATGGTCTAGACATGAATAGAATATTACTCAGCCTTATAAAGAAAGAAAATTCTGACACATGCTACAACATGGATGAATCTTGAGAACATTATGTTAAATGAAACAAGACAGTCACAAAAAGACAAACACTATATGATTTCACTTACATAAGTTATCTAGAGTACTCAAATTTATAGAGACAGAAGATAGAATGGTGGTTGGCAGGAACTGGGGGAGGGAGGAATGGGGAATAGTCCTTTAATGGGTATAGAGTTTCAGTTTTGCAAATGAAAAGAGTTTGGGGGATTGGTTCACAACAATGTATGTTAAACAGTACTGGTCTGTACACTTAAAAATGGTTAAGATGATAAATTTTATGTTATGTATTGAATCACAATTATAATTTTTAACTTAATCATGTGCTTCTTTGGTCCTTGATTCCAGAGTTTCCCTCAGTCTTATCCGTTCTCATATCATATAGACATAGTCAAAATTTATTATAGAATAAAATCACCAGAATAGTCTCCTAAATTTTCATAAGCAATATTGCTTATCAAATTTGGCAGTATTATTGTGAAATTTAATAATATTTAGGCCAACAAATAGTTGGCATAATGAATAGGGAATCTGACACATTTCACTGGCCCATTAATACTAATAATGCATTCATAGACAATATATTGTGGCATGTAACATCTTTTTCAAGGCTGATGGTCAAGGCTCTGATCAGTGTTTATTTCCATCAAATTTCAATTCCTGTAGTCAATTATAATTCATTCATATTTTATATTTCAAGCTTGAAATATATACAAACTATTTGATTCTTACACATTCATGCTCTTTGATTTGACCCACTCATGGTAGACAATTACAATTTTTTTAAATATAAAACATGCTTTCTTGATCCTACACAGCAAGTAGTTTAGCTTTCTCATTTTACATTGCTGAACCAATTGAAAATATCTGCAACTACTTTGAATTATTAATTTTAAAAAAGAAAATATTCCATCAGTATTCCTATGGGGAATTCTACTTGTAATTTTAAAAGCTACAATTCCACTGATGGACTACTTTTTCTTTTAAATAATAATACTCCGAAGCATAGTTGATGTTTTTGAAACAAGAAAAGTCAATAAAAAGAAATCAGTAAATTGTTTTATTTAAAAAAAACTCATGTAAAAATATTATAATGTACGGACTACAACTTCAAATGGCTCCAAATGCCTTTTCTTTGTTTACATTGGAAGAGAAGGTCACTCATAGAAGAGCCACCTTCTTGATGACAGCACTGAAAGGGTGTGTTTGGACCAAAATACATTGTTGTTTACTTGCTTTATACGTTAATATTTGGGTATCACACACAGAAAGAAACAAATACAAATTTTTACTCAATATTCCCCAAGTTAAGATTCTCTTTCTAGTAGGAATAATTTCAAGTATGTCAAACAATTTTTTTTAATAATTACAATTTTCTTATTGTTTGCAATTCCATGATCCATATAATTCATGTTTCAGAGCAGAATTGTGTTTTAAAATATGCAATTCCTGAAAACAAGTCTAATTTCTTTTTTTTAATATATATTTTATTGATTTTTTACAGAGAGGAGGCGAGAGGGATAGAGAGTTAGAAACATCGATGAGAGAAGCATCGATCAGCTGCCTCCTGCATATCCCCTAGTGGGGATGTGCCTGCAACCAAGGTACATGCCCTTGACCGGAATCGAACCTGGGACCCTTGAGTCCGCAGGCCGACGCTCTATCCATTGAGCCAAACTGGTTAGGGCTCTAATTTCAATTTTAAAATAAATCAGGTCCTTCTCTTGTATTAGGAAACCCACTATGATGAAGATACATGAGTCCCAGCAATTCTTAAAATCCTATTTTTTTCCTCTCTTTCCATTTGTCACCGTCACATATATGATCCATTCCTGATTCTTTCTAGTCAAACCCTCCAAAAAATCTCCTTCTCTACCTTTAGCCTTTTCTACTATTTTCAACTTATCTTCCCTCTCCTAACCTTTCATGATATAAATCGACATCATATACTGTGACATAATATATAAGTAGGAATATATATATATATATATATATATATATATATATATATATATATAAAATTGTTTATATATAAAATTGTTCTCCTTCATCCTCCCACTATTCCTATCTATATATTCTATTCTCTCTCCAAAGCCAAGAGAACTGGCACGACACCTTTTGAGGGGAAAACGACTGAGCAAAGACAGGTGGTATGAGAAAGACACTAAAACTCTTCATAGCACCAGTAATTTTTGGTCTGTTTCATTCCAATAGCTATAAAATTTACTTATTTTTCAATGAAAACATAATGCTACTCACAAAAAAATCTCTCAACTTAAAATTCTGAAACCTCCCCCTCTATTCCAGACCATAATTTTAAAATAACATCAGCAGTAAGAGCCTAATAAATGGAAGGTTCTCTCCACTTCTTTTCAAGTACTACAGAGAGCTTCAAACCTGGAAGAAAAAAAGATGAGAGCAACTGTTTTTGCTATCCACATTTCTGCTTTGGAGAGTTGCTGTGATCTAGGTTGAAATGTTGGCCCTAAGCATTCTGAAATTCCCGCCCATGATATGAGTCCCAAGAAAAACCTGGGGCCTTTGCGCAATGGGCCTCTAAATCTTCATTTCCCCGTGCCACACACATACAGGTTGCACACTATGACTTAATCAGCTGCCTTTAGCAAAACAGACACTTAGAATTCTAACAAACTGGAACCAGTTGTGGTGTTTTGAAAGTCACAGCAGGACCACACTTACACCCTAGGACAGCACGCAGTCCCGAGTTCTTTCTCTCTTCTTACAGTTCTTCCCTTTGCACAAAGTAAACTTTTCTTCCTTCGGTCAAAAGGAGATAGCTATCGACATGAAAGCACAATTCTCTTGTCTCATGAATCACTAAGGGCCTTGGTTCCACATTAGGTCACCGTAGAACACAGACTGTAACGGGAACACATAAAACTCTAACCGGGGAGGGGAGGGACGCTGTTCTGGAATATCGTTGCCAGAGTAACATAAACCTTGTATGTTTTCACAAGGAAATGAGTCACTTGCTTGTGTTGGCTAAAACTCTGTTTTCTTTCATTTCATATTTTAGTTCTCTAATATATGCTGAAAGCGCCCAGGGTTTCCAGTCTTCAGATGAAGATATCTTGCTAATTAAAAACTCAACAGAGGGTTTGCATGGTAATTAAACAGAACGGGATAAAAAGAACACTCAAGCAACCAAGAACACAGGGAAGGCAAGGGCCAGCGCACTCAAACTTAATCACTTCTTGGAGAGGAAGCCCTGGGGTGGGGGCAGAGGTGGGCTCTGCACATTGAGATAATTCAGAAGAAAACAACAACTAGAAGTAAAATGTACTGAACCCAACTGGTTTAAAAATATATAGTATACTCAGACAAAGTCAGAATGTGTTTGCCTTGAAGTGCTGGGTTATTTTAATGTTTCTCTTTCTTTTGGTGGTTTAGTATTAGAAAATATTAGTGCTGGAATTACGAATGCGTTGTTAGCCATTATTGCACGGGCCACTGCATCAGCTGCCCCCTCAACCTAAGTAGGCTGATTTCCCTCTTTATCCTACCGTCCCTTGATGACTTCCATATTTAAATTATCCAAGTCTGATCTCTCTTCTAATTTCTTTGGGACATTTTTACTTGATACCCAATATACCACTCCAACACAATATTTTCAAAGTCAAACTCCCCTCTCCCTCCTCCCCTAAGCCAGCATCTCTTCCTGATTCTATCATTTCTGTCCATGGTACTATCATTCTCTCTGCAAGACAATCTCAAACCCAGGAAACATCTTTGATTCTTCCCTTTCCTTCCTTTCTCCCACGCATCTGAGTCTTATGAAGTAATCTATTTTGGATTCATGCCTTCCTTTCCAATCCCACAGCCACACCCTTGTCCAGAATTGTAGTCACCACTTCACTATTTTATTACAACAGTTTCCTAATTGGTCTCTGCCTGCAATCTCTCAGGGCTACCATCCATCCTGTTCACTGTGCAGGGCTAATCCTTGCTCGAACCTTCTAGTGGCATTGCGCACCTGAAAGAAAGTCAGACTCCATAGTCTAGTGTTCAGTTTCTCCATATTCGTGCCTCCTCTTATGCCCTAACTTTATCTTCCCCATCTCGCTTGTGGAGTTCTTTCCTCTGGGCTGATTTTTGCATTGTCTCATTCCCACCCTTTGCTCCTTCCCAACTTATCCTAGAAAAGGAACCCCTCCATTTTATTGCTGCTCACTATCTAGGCCAGGGATGGGGAACGTCCCACCGTGGGCCATTTAAGGCCTGCAAAATCATTTGGTCTGGCCCTGCCAAGGCATTAGGGGTGAGTTAACTAAATGTCTGAGCAATTATAGCAGGCTAATTTTTTAAGTTGATAATTTTATATGGCCTGCAAATGATGTTCTAAATATCCAAATGACCCTTGACAGAAAAAAGGTTCCCCACCCTTGTCTAGGCTCACCTCATAGACCATCTCCTTGCTGAAACCTTTCCTAATCATGCAGGCACCTCCTGCCATATTTCAGCTTGTTTCATTGAAATTTCCTGTGTTTAGGTATTGTCCTCATCAAGAATCCCTAGCCTGCTAAAGACAAGAAATATGTCTCTGTTTCATGTATACTGTGGTCACAGTGATATAGCTACAGTCTGTTTTCTATAATTATTTCCTCATAAGGATGGTAATTATCTTAATAATGTTATCCATAGCTACTAAGTTGTACACTGATCTGAATATTTTTAATACATTTTAATGAGTATGTTTTCAAGATTTTCATAACTTGTTTTATAGTCATTTGTTCATCTTTCATGCATGTCTGAAAGATTTAAGGACATTAATTAAATGTCTAGTCAATTTGCCTCATAATTAACTTCATCCAAATCCTTATTTAGCATCCATCTTTTTTCTTTCTTTCCTCTTAGGTACATTTTTTTCATCTCAGGGATATCTTTCTTCTATATTTGTATTTATATTATATATGCTTTATTCATTTTTATTACTTTATTTTTAAACCGTAGTGTAGAATTCAAACTAAAAACATATAAAATGTAGATAGTGTCCATTTTCTCTTTTTTTTCCCCAACAGTAACCATTTTATTAACACTTTTACCCTTCTGGAGAATTTTTAAGCATGTACAAAGCCAATATGGCTTATTTTACTATATTTTTCAGCTCTCCCATTCTTGATACTGTATTTTATCTCTCCCTTTCTCTCTCTCTCTCTCTCTCTCTCTCTCTCTCTCTCTCTCTCTCTCTCTTTTATCAATCTGACTAGAAGTTTACCAATAGTATAGATTATTTTTAAAATGCAACTTTCTGTTTCATTGTATTTCTCCATCCTTTCGGCTTCCTATTTCATTGACTATGGATTTGTCTTTATTAGTTCATCACTTCTATTTATGTTAGGTTTAATTTAATTTTCTTTTTCTAGTATCTTAAAATTTAAGCTTGCATCATTGATTTAATACTTTTCTCCATTTTTAACAAATGAGGAATTATTTAGCTGACAGAATAATTTAGCTATGTCATAAGACAATCAATGAAAATGGAATTTTTCCCATCACAAATTTGACATGATAATTCTCCATCAATCTGAAAGCTGGTTAGACAGAACAATATGATCTTGCCATGGCATCACCAAACTTCAATGAAAGTCATCTGAAGGACAAAGGAACAAATTTGGTGCCTGCACCAATGTAAGATATACCTCTTCCTCTTAGGTTAAATATTTTATAGAGTTTATCAAATTCAGATATATAAACTTATTTCCGTTTTTATGATGAGTAAATAAAAGTTATGTTAAAGTTATTTTAAGAAATATAGGCTTGAGGGAGAGAAGCCAGTTTTGAATGACTAGCTGGAAATGGAATTAGATATTTAATTCCTTTTTACCTTAGTAAAAAACAGAGTTATTCTATCCAAAAAATAAGGGACTTTTCTCCTTTTTAATATGTGTACTTGATGGTATAAATTTCCTTCTAAAAAGCACTGTTTTAGCTGCCTCACAGATTTTGTTTTATCATGTTTTCAATTTCATTCAGTTTAAATATTCCTAATTTACCATTGTAATTTCTTCCTTGAACCAGGGATTATTCAGAAGTGTGTTGACTCATTTTTACAACTTTAGGATTTTCAGATGTCTTTCCTGTATCAATTTTTAACCTTTGTTGTTGTTGTTGTTAGAAAACATACTCTGTATGGTTTCAATCCTTTTATATTTATTGAGGCTTGTTTTATAGCACAGAATATGGTCTATCGTGATAAGCGTTCTGTATTCATTTGAAAAGAATATATATTCTTCTGTTATTAGATGAAGATTTCTATGTCAATTAGGTCTAGACGATTGATACTATTGAGTGTTCTATACAATTTCTAACTTTCTGTCTACTTGTTCTATTAGTTACTGAAAGAGTAGTGTTAAATCCCTACCTATGATTGTGTATTTATCTATTTCACCTTTAAGTACTATAAGCTTTTGCTTCATATATTTTGAAACACTGTTATTAGTTGCATGCACATTTAGAATTATGTCCTCTTCAAAAACTGACTTGTTGCCCTGGTTGGTGTGGTTCAGTTGGTTGAGTGTCATCCCATGCACCCAAAGGTCACCAGTTCAATTCCTGGTCAGGGCACATAACCAGGTTTTGAGTTTGATTCCCAGTCAGGGTGCTTACGGAGGCAGCCAATCGATGCTTCTCTCTCTCTCTCTCTCTCTCTCTCTCTCTCTCTCTCTCCCATTCTCTTCTTCTCTCTCTAAAATCAATAAAAAAAATATGTATTTTAAAAACTGACTTGTTGATCATTAAGAAATGTTCCTCTTTCCTCATCATCCTTGTTCTAAATTTTACTTTGTGTGATGTCAATAAAGCTGCTCCAGCTATTTTACTCAATAAGTGTTTGCATGGCATAACTTTCAAATAACTTTACTTTTAACCTGTCTTTAGATTTATGTGTTTCTTATAAATATCACATCATTGTATCCTGCATTTTTATCTAACCTAACAATTTCTGCATTTTACTTGGGGTATTTAGACTATATATATTTCATGTGATTAACAATGTTGTTGAATTTAAATCTATTATTTTCTTATTTCTTTATATCCCATTTCCTACCTTCGTTTAGGTTAACTCAATGTTTTTTTTATTATTCCATTTTATCTCCACTACTGACTTATTAGGTACATCTCTGTTTTTTTATTTCAGTGGTTGCCTTATGGTTTGCAATTTATATCTTTAATTCATCACAGTCTAGGTTTAAGTATTTATTTTAGTCTGTGTATATCTTACCTATGTATAGTATAAGAACCTTATAACATTATGCTTTCATTTCCTTCCTCCTATCCTTTGTGTCAATTGATGAATTTTTAAAAATATTTTGTGAAGTACACATATGCTGGTTATGAGTTCCTTCAGGTTTTATATGTCTAAATCTTCTTTTTTAACTTTTTTTGACTCGTTAAAAAATTCTAGACTAACAAATTTATTTTCCTTTAGTATTATAAAGATATCTCTCTACATCTTCTGGTTTGCATAGCATCTGTAAAGAATTCTTCTAGCATCCTTATCTCAGTTCTTTGCACATAAAGTGTCTATTCTCTCTCTGCTCTTAAGATATTTTTGTCAGTGGTTTTCAATAATTTGATTATGATATGCTTTGTTCTGTTTTTCTGCATGTTCAATTTATTGAACTTTTTTGATTTATGGGTTTAAGTTCAAATTTGGAAAGTGTTTGATCAGTATTTCTCTAAAATAATTTTTATATCTTCACATTCCTTTATAGAGCTCTAATTAAATGTACATTAGAACACTTACTACTGTCCTATAGATTACTGTTACTATTATATTTTGCATCATTTTTTCCTCTGTGTTCTTCATTTCAGATAGTTTCTATTGCTATGTCTTCAAGTTCATTGATCATTTATTCTACAGTTACTAATTTGATATTAACCTCTCCCAATATATTTTATTTCAAACATTGAATTTTCATTTATTTGAAAATATATGAATACCATTATTTTATCTTCCATTTCTCTTCTCATACTATTTTTATTTTCTGAAACATAGAAAACATTTATGATAGCTGTTTCCCATTCTTGTCTGTTAGTTCTATCATTTCTGTCATTGTGTTCATATTGAATTTATTTATATTTTTACATGCTGGTAGATATTTGGCCATTATGATTTTATGTTGTTCTTTTGCCGGATTTCTTTTATTCTTTTAAATAGTGTTGCATTTTTATGCACAATTAAGTAATTTGAAATAAGTTGTTTTACTGCAAGGCTTGCTTTTAAACTGCTAAAACAGGTCCACATCAGACTGGACCAATTTAGACCTACTTCTTAAGATTCTACCCAATGAGCAAGCATCAGATCTTCCCACTCTGGCTGATGTAAACACAGACTACCCCAGCCTTGGGTGAGATCCTGGAATTTGTCCGCTTACTGATATCCAGTGGTATTTAACCCAGCTGCAGGTAGTTTAAGCTCATTCATGAGTAGATTAGCAATCAGTGAAAGACTCAAGGGAACTCCCTTCAGATCTCCAGAGCCTTTTCTCTGATCCAGTCCCTCCTTCCTAGTATCTGCCCCACAGTTTCTAGCTTTGGGCCCCCCTGAACTCTAAGCTCTCTCCTCTTCTGAGTAAGATAGCCCAGCTCTGTTGGGCTCCCTCATTATGTGCTGAAGACTAGAAACTGTCTCCAGGCAAAGTAAGCTAGAGCACTTACTAGTCTCTTTTTTGTTGTTGTTTCTTTTTCTCAGGGGTCACAACCCTGGGCTGCATTTGTACAATATCTGAAAACCATTGCCTCACATATTTTGTTCAGCTTTCTATTCTTCTAAGGAAGAAGGTTATATCTGGTCCCTTTACTCTGTCTTGGCCAGAATCAGAAATTCCTATCAGTTTAATATCAATCTCTATTACTATGAGTGAGGTTGAGTATCCCTCATAATGTTTGAGAAAAGGCTTTGTATTTCTGTCTCTGTGAACTGAGTTTATATCCTTCATCCATTTTTATTGTGTTGTTGGTACTTTCATCGTTTTCAATACTATGACTTAATGCTAAAATTCTGCTTTACTGATTCTTTATAGTTCCAAAAAATAGTTTTCCTTATCTATTCATATTTCCATAGCTCTTCCTAAAATAATTTGTAAAGCTGCTGTACTGGTGTTTTAAAGATTCTGCATTCCATTTTCATATTTGCATATTTCTACACTTTCAGTGCAAACATCAATTAAACAAATATTTTTAAAAGTATTTAAGACCCACATATAACTAATCCAGAGTGAAAAGAGAGCAAACTAAACAAAAGACACATTTTATGACCTCAGGAAGAGGAAATGTATAAAGTTGGGTGGGGGATACACAAAGACAAAATTACAAAATGACTAAGATTAGTCATTAAATTCTCTTGGAAAAAATCTTTAGAAGTGCAAAATAAAATAAATAAAATATAGTGGGAGATTTAAAAATACCTGTTTTAAATCCAATCAAAAAATGGGCAAAGGATCTAAATAGACACCTTTCAAAAGAGGACATTCAGAAAGCCAAGAGACATATGAAAACATGCTCAAAGTCACTAATCATCCGAGAGATGCAAATCAAAACAACAATGAGGTACCATCTCACACCTGTCAGAATGGCCATCATCAACAAATCAACAAACGACAAGTGCTGGAGAGGATGTGGAGAAAAAGGAACACTTGTGCACTGCTGGTGGGAATGCAGACTGGTGCAACCACTATGGAAGGCAGTATGGAGGTTCCTCAAAAAATTGGAAATGGAACTCCCATTTGACCCTGTGATCCCACTTCTAGGAATATATCCCAAGAAACCAGAAACACCAATCAGAAAGGATATATGCACCCAGATGTTCATAGCAGCACAATTCACCATAGCTAAGATCTGGAAACAGCCTAAGTGCCCATCAGTAGATGAATGGATTAGAAAACTGTGGTACATCTACACGATGGAATACTATGCTGCTATTAAAAAGAAGGAACTCTTACCATTTGCAACAGCATGGATGGAACTGGAGAGCATTATGCTAAGTGAAACAAGCCAGTCAATGAAGGAAAAATACCACATGATCTCACTCTTTCGTGGATAATTAAGACCATTACAAACTTTCGAACAATAATAAATACAGTGGCAGAGCTGCCTCAAACTGATTGTCGAACTGCAGTGGGAAGGCCAGGGAGGGTTGGGGGACAGGAGGGAGGGGAGTAAGAGATCAACCGAAGGACTTGTATGCATCCATATAACCATAACTAATGGACATAAGACACTGGGGGGTAAGGGAGGGCAGGGGCTTGTCAAGGGTCGGGGGGGCGGAAAAAAGGACACTTATGTAATACCCTTTGTAATACTTATAGCGAAAAATAAAAAAAAATAAAAATACCTGTTTTAGAAGTGGGCTGAAAAGTAAGAAGAAGAAGAAATAAGTACGAAAAAGGGAGTCAAAAATATAATAAACAAACTCCTAATAATATAAGTAGAGGTACTTCATATGGACATATTCTTTTTCTTCCTACATGCCCATTGCATATTTACAAAATGAGTCATATTATGGCCACATAAAAAATGTCCTCAGCAAAAATTTTAAAGGAGAGATTTTACAGGCCACATTCTGTAATCATAATCCAATAAAATTAGAATGAATAATAAATATACCGAAGCGATTCTACCTAGTTGGGAATTAAGACCCATATTACTAAATAACCTTTGGAAATGAAAGCAACTACTAAAAATATTAGGAAGTAGAAGAGAGGCCCACATATCACTGGTGCACAGCCCTCTGTGAGGAGACAAGAAGTCATCCTTCATTTCCATCTGTCATTTTTATGTTTAGCAAAGCAGTTATCCTTTCTCATTCTATATGCTGGTGTGTGTCTGGGATTGATATTTACTGGTTTATTTATTAATATCACTGATTTGTTCTGTTAAAAAGTAAACCAGTCTTCAAGAATAAATTAAATTGCCCAACTTTTAAAAACATATATAACATGCAGTTAATTTTGGTATTTTCAAATATGTGGTTTAATACAGTTTTATACATTGTTATTCACATAGATTCATATTAGATTTAATAATGCAAAATGCTTAGGACAGGACACAAACTAGGTGTCACACATTCATTAGTGATTCTTGTTTTAATATGTGAGCTCTTACTTGCTCAGCTTAGTGGAAAGTTCCGCCTCCTCCTCCCCCTGCCAGTCCACAGGTTCCATCTTCTAGTGTGCTCACCAACCTCCCACTGGTCTTCTTCCCCTTCACAGGCCTAGTTCCCATTATTCTCAATTGGTTCCTGGAGCTGGAACTTGGATATGTCTCTCCCTGAAGCCAGAAACATAAAAGAGAACTTCTAAGAACAATGAGAGCTTTCAGTGTAGCACCTGACCCAGGCACCACCTTTCTCAATGTGCCTGCTTCCTTCCCCCTGCTCTCCAGGAGAAACTCAGGCATGAATCTTCTTTCCAGCTCTCTGATAAATGATGAGGAATGGAAATATATGGTTCTTCTATTTTTCAGCAGGTTTAAATGCTTGCTCTATAGCAGCGGTTCTCAACCTGTGGGTCGGGACCCCTTTGGGGGTCGAAAGACCCTTTCACAGGGGTCGTCTAAGACCATTGGAAAACACATATATAATTACATATTGTTTTTGTGATTAATCACTATGCTTAAATTATGTTCAATTTATAACAATGAAAATACATCCTGCATATCAGATATTTACATTATGATTCATAACAGTAGCAAAATTAGTTATGAAGTAGCAACAAAAATAATTTTATGATTGGGGGTCACCACAACATGAGGAACTGTATTAAAGGGTCACGGCATTAGGAAGGTTGAGAACCACTGCTCTATAGAGTCCTCAAGTATGTGGGCCTCATGGGAGTCATATTCTAATGGAGGAGATAGAAAATAAACAAGTAAACCAAAATAATATAACAGGCAGCGATACAGGCCAGGGAAAACATAAAGTAGGATATATCAGTGAAGATCCTGTCAGAAAAACAGTAGTCCAATGAACAGAAGTCCAGAATTTAATCTGAGGAATTAGTTGCAATGATGTCAGAAACTCTTAAAGGGCAATAGGTGACAATGAGACACTCCAGAGATTTGCAATTGCCCCTCGGGCTAAAGAATGAAGGGAAGAAGTCCTGTTATTGAAGCCCAGGGGCCAAGACCACTTTGCAGATGCTGGAACCAGATGAGATGCAGTCAATTCCAATAATGCCACCCAAAAGAGAGAAAAGTGGAGAAATCTCCTGGATTCTGCCTCTCTTCCTTCCCTCTCTCTAAACAAACTTAACTGGAAGCCAATTGGCAAAGTGGCTGGGAGATGTAATGTGTAAGGATCAGTCTCTGCAGTACAGAGAGAGTAGAGGGAGGTGGGGAATGGGTCTGAGATGAAACAAACAACTCACTGAAAAAAAAGGGTTCAGAGTGGCAGGTGATGAGTGGAAACTATTTTAGACAGGGTGGTTAGGAAAGATCTCCTTGAGGAGGTGACATTGGAACAGATGCCTGAATGAAGTAAGAAACAGGGTACCAGGCAGAGGGAAGAACAAATTTGAAGACTCTGGGAAGGAAACCAGCTGAGCTCAGTCAGGGAGCCAATGTGGGATGAGCAGAGCAAGCAAAGGGTAAACCAGCAGGAGAGGAGGTGGCCTGGAGATTGGACTGGGGGTAAATGTGGTGGGAAACCATGGGAATATTTGAGAGGTAGAGTGATGGGACCTGATCAACACTTTTGAAAGGTCCTGTTCACCTCAAAAATTCAAATAACATCAGATGCTGAAAATGCATATGTTCCTATTAACCTCTGCTGTGTTTCTGCCTCCCATCCTACCTCTCTGGTACAAAACATCCCACAGGACCATCTGGGACTTGCACATCTTGATACAATACAATAACGCTTTGGGCCTACTGTTATTCTTTTTAATCTAGAGCAACCCTGTCACCATTTTCTTTTCAAGTCGTTTAGATGGAAGTAGGCTTGAAGATATGATGCCTCAACTGGTTGTGAAGGTGTGGCAATCTCAGCTAGTTGGGATTAGAGCTATGAAACAGTAAGAACTGCTCTTAGTGAAGAATACAAGACCCTGGAGGGGAATGTGAAATCATTTTTTTTCCATACAGGAATTCCAGATACTAGTATTCTCTTTTTTCTACAGTAAGCTAATTAGAATAAAAATATAAAGTTTCACATGTCACAAAATATTATTATTATTATTGTGATTTTCTTAAACATTTAACAATATAAAAATGATCCTTAGTGACAGACAAAAACAAGCAGTGGGTCAGATTGACCCATAGGTCTCAGTTTGCCAATTTATTGACAAATCCTCCCCACAAAGCTTCCAGCAGCTCGTTTAAATAGGAATGAAAAGCAGAGATCATAGACTGTTGAAGAACGTCTCTAATGGGAGAGTCAGAAGCCAAAATAAAGAAATAGCAGAAAGAGGACCTCACAAGAAACAGGAAGAAACCCACACTGAGACATGCTGGTCCTAAAAAGGGACTCATGAGATAAAAATGAGGGAGTGTCACATACAAAGGATCCAGAACCAAAATACCATTGGATTGCTCAATATTAATACTAGGAGCTAGAGACAGTGGAGTAATTACTACATAATTATTTCGATCTAGAATTAATTCTCTCAATCAAACATAAAGATAGAACAAAAGCATGCTAGTCACTGGATCTAAGACACCAGGGATCTAATACAAAAGAAAAGCAATAGAAATCCTCAGGATGATGGTAAAATAAAACCCCTGAGCAGCTGTGTTGCAGGCTCGATAGTCACCAGACTGTACTGGAACATGAACATGTATTAATACTCGAGGTCTCTACTTTCATGGAGAATTAAGGGATGGAATAGTGAATATATATATATACACATATATATACATATATATAGAGAGAGAGGGGGGGAGAGAGCGAGAGGGAGAGAGAGAGAGGGAGGGAGAGAGAGAGAGAGAGAGAGAGAGAGAGAGAGAGAGAGAGATTGAGAGAGGCAAACTAAAAAACAGACAATTATTAAAAGGAAAAATTAGAAGTCAAACAGGAAGGAAATATAAGAATAGTATTCCATATGACTCAGCTGTCCCTAAAACTCATATTCAGAACAGTACAAACTGAATATCGATCTAATTCAAAATTATGATATAATTCTATTAGGAAGATGACGTGGGACTAAGAAGGGGAGGGGTGTTTAAGAGAGCAAAATGCTTATCTTCTATGGTAAAGAGAACATCAGAAGATAATATCTAAAACAGAAAAATCAAGCAAAAGCAGCATAAACATGCAATTTAGAAATATAGAGAAATACCTAGGGAACAAGTAAAAGGGGTGAAAGTTGTTACTGCTGGGGACTGAGAATGGAGGGTGGGAAGGAGACAGCTCTTTGTTATTTCTGAGTAGTTATAAGAATTATAGAATTATGACACTTTATGCACATGTACACATTTGATGAAAATAGAAATTCACATGCAAAAGATCATGTTGGCTGGTCTATACAGAATTGGTTGGGAAGGGGACAAGTGTGAAAGCAGGAGGGTCAGGTAGGGGTTAGGTCTAGGCAAAAAGTAGCAGCAATGGAGATAAAACTTGACAGACTCAAATGTACTTTGGAGGTTGAAGCAACCACATTTGGTAATAGGTTAACCATGGGAGCAAAAGAAACAGAGCTGTCAAAGACAATTCCCAGGTTGCTGGCATAGCAAGATATGGAAGTACCATTTAAAGAGATGTGAAATATGTTCAAATGGAGGATCATATAAAACTGCCAGCTCTCACCTGGGTGGTATGGCTCAGTGGTTGAGCATCAACCCGTGAACTAAGAGGTCACCAGTTTGATCCCCAGTCAGGGCACATGCCTTTATTGTGGGCTAAATTCCCAATAAGGGGGCATGCAGGAGGCAGCTGATTGATGTTTCTCTCACAGCTCTTTATCCCTCTCCCTTCTTCTCTTTCTAAAGTCAATAAAAACATTTTAAAACAACAACTTATAGCTCTCATGTGAAAAAATAATTTACCAATACTGTATTTTTTAATGGTGACCAGCTTCTCTGATTTCCATAGGATTTTCCCCCCTTGCATGAATCTAATTTTGGAAAACGCTTCCTTTGAGATTAAATTTTCCAAGTAGGAAGGTGAGTGACTTTGCCATTCCACAGACAACTGTATAAATGGTATACTCTAGGGTTGTCAGTGCACCACCTACACAATTCGGTTAACCTGCTTCACAATTTCTACCAGCCTCATATTTACAAATTATAGGGTAGAATTGATGAGTGGCACTGATTTGCTAAAAATAAACTGTTATTGTTTTCATTACATTTAGGAAATAATTTTAGAATAAATCTATTACTAAACACCTACTAAACAAAATGGAAACATTCAGATATGCCCCAAACCAAGCAAGAAACCAATACTCACTAAAGTATTCCCATGGAGATGGGCAGGATCTGTGTGATAAGTACTCAGTAAGCCACCTTCTCAGAAATACCTTTTGGGAGCATTTGCTGTAGAGATCTTCACTCCTCCTCTCAAACGCTGTACATTTACACCTGAATCACATCAGAGTAGCAGGATGCTGAGTCTCTGAGTACCAGTGAAGAACAAAGGACACAGATTTAGGTCAAAATAGGAAAGGAAACTAAAGCAAAGAAGCTCCATAGCTAGGAAACTTGTGTGGAAAAAACAGCCATATGAGAAGAGACAAGCAAAGCACTTCAAAGCACCAAGCTGATGTCATCCCAGAAGCCAGCATCTGCCTCCAAACGGAAGTTGCAGCACCCGTGGTCAGAAATTGAGAGAAAAGGAGGTGGTACTGAGGTCAGAGTTGAATTTTTTTCCAAACTCTACTTTGCTTTGCTAGCATCAGGGCTGTGTAGCTAACCTGGCCGCCCTGAACGAACACAGAACCAGCCTACAAACTGCATGGGCAACATATGTCAGCAGCTTAACAGGTACCAGCCTGCCAGGTTTTTATAACTTCTTACACAAGCAATTCTAAATACCACAACTTCTGGAGAAGTGATAAGTTCCAGGAAGTTGGATTGGTTAGCATTCCTTCCTTTCTTTCCTGGAAGCCGTTTCCACCAGCACTCAGCCTTTCTGGGCTGGGCCCTGCCTTAAGTCCCTCAGTAAACAGTCTTTCTTGTTCTGCAATCAACTAGACAGTGTCTTTTGGTTCGGTGCTTCTCAGTATGTATTTATTTTTTATCTTAACTGAATTATCCAGGAAACTTTCCCACCTGGATAGACTTTGTTTTATGTTTCCTAAATCCACCAGCTCAACTGTCTGTTCTGAACTTACTAGACACATACAGGTAAGCAATTTCCCCATCTTGCCTAGATTTGTCATTGTATTGGTATGTTATTGTTCATGATTGGTACATCTGAGCCAGGAATGTGAAAAGGAGTGTGAAGTGCACCTTACTGCATGCACACGCGCATTCACATACTTGCTGAAGCAGATAAGACTCTTGTACTGAAGCAGGTATTTTAAAGACATCCTTCCATTGAAAATTAGACATCTTTATTAGCAAATAGCATAATTAATTTAGAATACTTTGATGATTAGTTTTAGAAATGCTAATAGTATTAAATTAAGAGGACTAGATGATGTCAACTGAAGTCTCCGTAGGCACTCAAAGGCCTGGGGTAATAAGATTTCTTATCAAATGGCAAGAAATCTTCCTACCAGCCAGATAAGACAGTAGTAAAGATTTTTGTCCAAGAAGCCAATGAATTTCTTTTAAGTACTAATTGTGGATTTCAAAATAAGGGTATTGAACTATTTCTGCTAGAGTAAAGGTTATGCAGATGATAGAAGACAGTATCTAACTAATACTAAATATATGTGTTCATTTACATATATTATAATCATTTTTCAGATAATTGAATTAATTTCATCTTTTAGATTAGTACTTCCCCAAAATTGGTCAGAATTACCCAGGAAATATTAGAAGCTACATATGCCCTGCCTTTATTCCATATGGCAATGTCCAGGGAAGAAGTCTGGGCATGTATTTTTTAAAAGAGCCACAATGATTCTGAGCCAGGTTTAGAATCATTGATTTATGAATGCCAAGATAACTAGTTCTTAATTTGTTGTGTTTGGTTACTTTGTCTATCTTAAAAACCAATGTAACTGTCATCTGGTGATCTGCAATGTATATGGTTGAATCAGTCAATTATTCATGCAAAAAATATCCTAAAATGCAATCTTGGGGAGACCCATTAATGGTTCTCCATCACTGAAACATTGCATTAAAGACTGCTCTCTTGATTTCTTAGTTCAGCTCCAATGTGCTAAATTTAATTTACTATTAGGACATAACGAGACTGGGCAATAGTTTAGAAACCTCACTGGATAACTTAATGTGGCCTTGTTCATCATTTTGTGGCTGAGTAATAGTTTGATAGTTTATTGTATAGGCCTTCCCTACTTACACTTGTCACTTTTTTCATCCCCAATCTACATGTATCAGGCTCTCCTCCATTGTTTGTGGTTTCATGGCGGGAAGGGGGGCAGGGTGCAGACAGAGAAAGACTCTCCCTGATGTTTTCCAAAAGCCCAACCCCTTAGGAGAATTCACAAGACTTGAGGAAAGGGTCAAGGGAACACAAGTTTTAGAGAAGAAACAGAGTTACCTAGACAAGCAAGCAGGAGGATGGGGCTAGGAGATAGGGAAGAAGCCTTACTCCTCCAAGGAAGCCCCAGGATTTGTCAAGGCCTTGGTGGTGGCCGCTTGATGTACCAGGTGAAGTTTCAGAGGTTTCTGCCTCCTAAAAAGCACCTGAATCCCAAGAATGGTATACAAACAGCAGGGATCCCTTCATCTGGGGTGAGGTGGGGTGGATGGTGTGAATAAGGAATGGTGGCTAGCTCAGCATTTATCTATAGGACCAGAAGACCAGAGACTAGAGGCCCCGCCATCCCATCCTGACACCTTGCATGGTATTAGGCCCTGTTTTCATTTCCTAGGACTTCCCTAACAAAGAACCACAAACTGGGTGACCTAGAAAAAGGAACAGCTATTGTCTCACATTTCTGGATACTGGAAGTCTAAAATCAAGGTGTCAGCAGGGCCATGCTTCCTCTGAACCCTATAGAGAAGGGTCACTCTTTGCCTCTTCCACCAGGCACCGGCACTCCTTGGAGTTCCTTGGTTTGCAGATGTATCACGCCAATCTCTGCCCCCATCATCCATGCCTGTCTTGCCCCTGTGTGTCTCTCTCCTTTCCTTCTAGAACACCAGTCACATTGGATTGAGGGTGCATCTCACTCCATTATAACCTCATCTTAACTAATTATGTCTGCAATGACCCTATGTCTAAGTAAGGTCACATTCTGAGATACTGTGGTTAAGGACTCCAACACATCTTTTTAGGGGAAACAATTCAATCCATAACAGGCCCCAGCACCTCAACCTGACCCCAAAGTAAGAAGAAACCCCAGAATTCCAGAAGTGAAGCTATTTACAAACTGGTGGGGTCAGGACCTAGATACCAAATTAAAGCAATTGAGAGAAAATTAAAAATAAAAAAATATATTGCATATTTGAATTTGTAGACTGAAAATCCTGTGCACTCTCACTTCATCCAAATGTTTAGCATTATTTGAAGTGCTTAATATTTTAACCATCTTTTGTATGCAATAGACCTGGTACTTCTCTGCACCAGCTCCCCAGCCCCACCCTCAGAGTTTCTGTTTAGCACATTGTAAGTGCCTGTCAAAAGTGAAATAAATGAATAAATAAGTGTATCATGGAGAATTCCAACAGAAAACATGCAATTTACTGGATATTATTAGAACCTGATATTTTGCTTTGAAAATATCAAAACTACTTATAATAAAGTCAGTTTCTACTTTGACTTTTGAACCTAATGTTACTATAAAAGCCATTTCAGTTAAAGAAAATTAGTTTTATTTAGGATCTCCTTTATAATTTTCATAGTTACTTTTCCTATATTTTACTTGACTCTTTCTTCTCCTTCAAAAAAATAGATCACAGGAGAGTTGCAATTCCTCTAAAAAGTCTAAATGCAGTTACAACATTTAAAGCTCATTTGATTCAAAGTATTCCTTAGAACAGTGGCTTTTTGAAAAGGTTAATTTTCTTCTAATGTAGTCAGATTTTAAAATCAGAATGCTAGTGCTCTAGTAGTTGTATTAATTTCAGAAATGGCAACCAAAAATTCAGTCTTATAATAAACTATGAAAATAATAGTTACAGAACCCATGTCATTCTTGAACTGTAGCAAAAATAAGACCCAATATATTACATAGAAACGTTTTAAAAGATAGGAATTTGATTTAAGTGGCATAACATAGTTTGTGACCTTGTTTCATGGATAAAAATAGTCAAACTTTCCCCTGTGTCCTTCTCATCTTTTTGAGGAAGAAACATAAAATCAGATGCTTGCATTGTTGGGTTTGAGCTCCCTTATGGGGGCATTTAAAGCTTTTTTATAGTCCTTGAATTCAGAAAAAGAATATTTATTTTTTTAAATACTGTGTGTGTGTACGCGCATGTTCTGAAAAAAAAAATGTTTGACTTAACATCAAGCCAAAAGACACAAACCCCCTGATCTCTTGCCATGAAGGAGTAATAACCTTTGATGTTACTGCAAAAGATTTCCAGCTGTTCAAAAACAATTCCAGGTCATTAAACTAGTTTTAAAAATTAAATCTTTGTTTTTGGAATCATAAATATAGATGGAAACTATAGCCCACAAATAGATATGAGTTTACTATTTAATATCTGTTCAATTTATACCCATCCTACCATTACCTCCCACATACTTTAGTATCATGTTAGGACTTGAAATACTTTAGACTGACAGAAAGGTAAGTTTTAGGAAGTCGTTTATCCTATCCCTCTTTTTTCAAACTGAGCTCTTCTTAAAATATCCTTAGACATGAGGTTGAAAGTCTTCCCAAACCATTGTGTACATGTGTTTTCTTTTGAGGATACAGGATTTGGAGGGAAACCAGAAAAGTACAGTTTAGAAGTAAATTCGCTGCTTCCCAATTGTTGATTGGACCGATAGATAGAATGAGAGGAACCCACAGAATTTGATCTTATTCTTGACAGAGCACTAAAAGAACTGCCAGTGCCCCAGCCTTGACCTAATCCCAGTTGGTTTAAAGAAATGGATAGGAATGAAAGAGGGCACACTTAGTGCTCTCAGGGGAAACAAAAACAAAACCTTATAGTGCTAAATCAGAGCAGAGTTCTACAAGAACTAAATTGTTACATTAGTTTGGTGACCAAGGCCATCCCCTTTAGCAAAGTACAGAGACTAGAAACTAGCTTAACAGTCCTATTTGCTCCAGTCCTGCAGTGGTCAGTGACTATGAACTTGGTTAAATGCCTAGTTATAGCAGAAAATCCTATAAAAGTCTAAGATATGAAGGACGTGGTTGTGACTAGCATGGTATGCCTACTATGGAGATAAACTAAGAATAATCTATATTTAGAATACCTTAATTTTTGCCCAAACCTTTATCAAACGTTTTTGAAATAAGAAACTTTGGGGAGGTAGGGTGTGATTTATTGGCAACTGAGAAGCTACCCATTAGATGATACAACACACAGCAAAGAGGCTCTGGAATTCTAGCTATGAAGACATTCACGCTAGATTTAAACCCAAACAATCTGTTTCCTGGAATGGAGTACTTGGGATGGGAAATTGGATAACCAAGTGGAAACAATTAGTAGGTAGTTAGAAGTAAGAAACTGATTTTATGTGAGAAGTTAGAGTTTAAAACATTTGAAGAAACTCACTACCATAAGTATTAATTTTGAAGATGGATGGGTACAGGGACAAGAATAAAGCCTTGAGTTAATGGCTAAAAGGAGAAAAGGGAGTCAGCAAAGGAGATAAGCTTTGAAGAGGTGGAAAAAGAATTCAGTGTTTCAGAGACGGAAGCTTGGACAAATTTTTAAGGAAAGAAGATAATCAACAGTTCCAAATACTCCAGAGAGATTTAATGAGGTAAAAACTGAGAAAATGACATGGGGCTGATAGAAAAGCACAAGAGAAAAATTATTTCAGGGTTTGGTATGAGTGGAAACTAGATTACAAAAGCTTAATATGAGAATTAGGTGATGAAATTAACACAATCAATAAACATTACTGAGTTCAGGAATTTGGCAGTGAAAGATAGTTGTATTGATGCAGTAGTAAGAGAAGACAATGTTGAAGCAGAGATTTGTGGTCAAGGTAGAGAAAAACCTGTGTATGTTAAAGGCAGAGAAAAGGTAGTGGTTCTTTGTTTTTTGTTTTTGTTTTGTTTTTTTATGAAGGCGACCTTAACTGTAAAGAATATACCTCAAAACACTGAGAAATCCATCAAAATTATCTCTGCAAATGTAGTATGTTTTGGATGTATAAATATAAAATAAAAGTTTTTTGTTTTGTTTTTAATTAAATTTATTGGGATGATAGGATCATACAGGTTTCAAGTGTGTATTTCTATGATACATGACCTGTATATTACATTGCATTCCCACCACCCAAAGTCAAATCATTTTCCATCACCATATGTTTTCCACCCTTTACTTTTTACTACCCTTTCACCCCCTTCCCTCTGGTAACCACCATACTATTGTCTGTGTCTATGAGTTTCCATTTTATATCCCACATATAAGTGAAATCATATAGCTCTTGGCTTTTTCTGAGTGATCTCTTTTACTTAGCATAATATTTTCAAGGTCCATCCATGCTGTCACAAATGGCAGTATTTCATCTTTTCTTATGGCTGAGTAGTAATCCCTGGTATATATGTACCATATTTTGTTAATCTTCACCCCAGGGTATTCTTCCATTGATTTTTAGGGAGAGTGGAAAGGAGGGGAAGAGACAGAGAGAGATAAACATCTATGTGAGAGAGACACATTAATCGGTTGCCTCCTGCACGAGCCCTGATGGGGATGGAGCCTGCAACTGAGGTACATGCACTTGACCGGAATCAAACCAAGGGCCCTTCAGTCCACAGGCTGATGGCTCTACCCACTGAGCCAAAACAGCTAGGTCTGCACCATATCTTTTTTATCCAATCCTCTATCAAAGGACACTTTGGTTGTCTCCATGTCTTGGGCACTGCGAATAATGCAAATGTAGTATTTAGCCAACACATCATTCCTCCCAGACAACCCTGGGCCTAAAGCCAAATAAAATGCATTCTTATGAAGATCACCAAGTGATATACCTCCTACTCCCTGTGACTCATTTGAAAAGATATGCCTGCCAAGAGGGGCCTTTTGAACATTCAGAGGAGAGAGCTGATTCTGCCAGCACAGGATCAAGGCCAGGAAGCTCACTCCTGGGATTAGAGCAAGGTCAGTGAGGAAATGAGTGTCAAGGGGTGGGATGGGGAATGGATCAAATGACACGCTCAAGAGGCAGACATTTCACAGACGTTTGAGTGGGTGTTCATGTCATCACTTGGCAAATCTCATGGCAGAGTCAAGACCCAGGTGGCAGTCTGTCTCCACGGAATAAGGCAACGGACTGCCTTGAATGACAAGCAGCCCTGCTGTCAATGCCCCTTGTACTTAATAAACAAGTTGGGAAAAAGGGACAAAAGCTTGTAATCAGCCTAAGTGCTGATAGACACAAAAGCTAGTCCTTTCCCAGATACTCAAACCTCCTACACACCTGTGAGGCAAAAGGGAAACAAATCTGCATTTATCCTTGCTCAGTGCTAGCACTGAAGGAATCTGGGAAAACCAAGTCCCATACTCCAGAGTTCCCAGAATTGAAACTAGATTCCAGCAGTCTTGCTTCCCTGCTAGAGATTCTCTCATTAGCTATGCTAACTCTTTGCTGCCTCTGAGTGACCCCCAATGCAACCAATTTAGTTATTTGACATTTAAGGTATTTTCCATTTGAATCAGAAGCTACTAATCCACAGTTAAATCCTTAAGTAATAAATTTGTCCTTTCTAAGCAGGTGGGTAAAAATCCTCACCTCTTTGAATGCCCAGAGCTAACAATTAACTTTCCATCTTTACGTCTACATCCAATCTGTCAAAAAGAAAAATTAAAACATCCTCCCTGGAACACAAAATTCAAAAGCTGAAAAATATCTTAAGAATTAACCTCTATGCCCTATTCTTTGACTAGCAGGTTAAAAACTGAATTTGCACAAATCCAGCCTTCTCTTATTTGTGAAGATAAAAAGGGTCTTTGCTGGCTGAAGGGGAAAGGGCTGGCCATGCTGATACAAAATCATGAAAAAATAGTGCAAAAGTGAGTGCAGTGAAATGGTTTAACTAGGAGCCTGGGGGTAATTATAAGACAAATACCTGCCAGTTGATAAGAGTGTGAAATGTTGCCCCGACTGGTTTGGCTCAGTGGATAAAGCATCAGCCTGCGAACTCAAGGGTCCCAGGTTTGATTCCAGTCAAGGACATGAACCTTGGTTGCGGGCCCATCCCCAGTGGGGGGTGTGCAGGAGGCAGCTGATCGATGTTTCTCTCCCATCGATGTTTCTAGCTCTCTATCCCTCTCCCTTCCTCTCTGTAAAAGATCAATAAAAATATATTTTTTTTAAAAAAGAGTGTGAAGTGTTAAGTCTGCTACCCAGTGGTATATAGGCACAGTCTAAACCTCAGAAAGGGAAGGGAAAGATGGCTGAAAATCAGATGTAAAGTTTTTCTGGAATGTATTGAGCCTGGCCCTGATCAATGATCCCTCTGAGCCCTAGCCAGTTTGGCTCAGTGGATAGAGCATCGGCCTGCAGACTGAAGGGTCCCGGGTTTGATTCCGGTCAAGGGCGCATGCCTGGGTTGTGGGCTCAATTCCCAGTGTGGGCATATAGGAGGCAGCTGTTCCATGATTCTCTCTCAGCATTGATGTTTCATTTTCTCTCTCTCCCTCTCTCTTCCTCTCTGAAATAAATAAAATATATTTTTTAAAAAATGATCCCCCTGAATATCCAGTAAGTTGTTCTGTCTGCTTCCTCCACCCACCATAATATACCCTAGGCTGATAGGCACCCATATAGCCTGACACTGGCATCTGTGCTGCTTGGTTGATGTAATGTCATGCCTCGTTAAATATTTTAATATCACCCCTGGGTATATCCAAAACTGGATTCATAATCTCCTCTTAAAAGCTGTCCTCATTAAGTCCCTTTCTAAAAACGTTCTTTCTCATATGCTTTCTTTGACCATGCCACCTCCACATCCTAAGCACCCAGTTAACCTCAGTTAGCTTTTGACTCTTGTCCCACATTGGTCTTCCTTCTCCCCAATCCAAGCAGTCTCCAGATTCAATGGATTTGGCGGTTATAGCTTGAGATTCTGCAGGGCACCACCAGTTATATACTAGAGATGCAGGAAGATTAGACCAACCATCACTGTTGTCCAATGGTGGGTGGCTGGGGAGAGGAACAAATGCCCAGGCAGGTGTAGTTGCTAGTGGTGTCTACAGCCTGCAGTAGAGGCTTCAACCTGGTGAACAAGTACGAGATCAAGGGGCAGAGATCTCCAGCTATAAACCAGGTGGTCTGCAAAGAGGGGCAGGCAGTGGGAAAGGGGGACTAGGAGTTGAGTCATCAGATATCTAGAGCATGTGATACTTGGAAGTTGTCACATGGCTCATCACATGGTTCATGGTTGGTCTATTGAGAAGCGTCTGGGCTGACACTGCCATAAGGTTCAGCCAATGGCAAGGAAGGAGAGCAATAAGACAACACGGATCAAGGGCCGTTGAATATGACTGTGTTCTGAGCAGTTAGCACAAGAGAAATTCAGGAACAGGGATGAAGGCAGGAAATCAGTTGTAAGAACTGTGTTATGAGGCAGGGAGGGGAGGGCCCAAGAATAAGGTAGAATATTAGATTATCAGAATTTAATTGTTCAATAAACATGTACCAACTACCTACCATAGGTCATCACAATGGATACTGGGAGAGAGTTTAAATGTAAATGTAGTTAAGTATGATAAGTGCCAAATCCAAATTCAGATAAGATTCAGAAGAGTCCAAAAGAAGGAACGGTCGTTCAGTTCTGCTCCCTGCAGGTGTTACACAAGGCTGCATAGGAGATATGATGTTCAAACACGTTCTTGAAGTCTGATTAAGCCGCAGAAATGTAGTGAGGTACCTTCAGAAGGAGGCCATAGCAAAGGTGCTGGAGATGGAGTGACCTAGAGGACTGCGAATTGTTCAAGCTCATTGCAATGGCAGCAAGGGTGGTTAAGCATCTGCAGCATCTGGCTAGAAGTAGCCCACGATATTCAATATGGGCTAGGCTCAAATATCAAATTTAGGTGGGGTAGAACGGAATTCAAGATCTAAGATACACTGAGCTTGACATTTCTGCACCCACCTCCTCTCCATTCTTCTGGATACTATCCTAATTCAAACTGCCAAAACCTCTTCAGTTTATCTAAACCAATGCAGTGGTTCTCTAACGAGTGTTCCCAGTTAGTAAATACCTCTGCTTCCTCCCAATCTACCCTACACACTAAAGCACGACTTTGAACATGCTTTCCTCCTAAAAAAAAATCTCTTAATAGCTCCCTATCACTGAAAGAATCAAGACTTCTATTTGTATTTTATATTTGAAGGACTCCTGCAGGACTTAGTTAAATATTTACTTGTCTCAAACTATGAAAATAATAGTGATACTTGGAAGTATAGCACATCCTGACAGGTGGTGATGGGTGGGAGGCAGAGAGAAGCACGGTTAGGTGGGGAGATACCACAGGCTGCCTGGCCTAGTCTTCTTTTGTCATTCCATCCCTTAGCATCTTTCCTTCCCCCTCAGTCTTTGGAAGAGTGAACACAGAACCACGGAACCAGAGCTGATGTGATGACAACTTTGAAGTTTTTGTCATATATTGTCCTCTGTGACACTGCCTTGTTTTTTTATGTTGTTTGTCTGATAAGTTCGATCTTAAAAGTGAGTTCTAAACTAAATTAGTACATACCAGCGCCAAAGGTGTTTCTGTATGCACATAGAATGAAATGTATGTTGTTTGTAAACTTCACCAGTATGTAAAAATAGATTTTGGAAAGTATCTTGATGAAATGAAGGAAATGGAAGAGGTTAAGTACTATTTTTATAATATCAGCATTGAACTAATGCGGCTTTAAGTCCAGAATGGTAAGGAATTACTAATTTTAAAATATTCACCTTTTTTTTTGAATGTCGAATGTCATAGACATAATAGCAATAACTACAATAATATATGGCTATAGAAAGTCAAACGTTATCTGTGTAAAAGAGCAACAGTCTAAACCAAAAAAGCAACGTTTGGTGTAATAAAAATTGAGAGGAAAGTGGACAGGCAAGATCAACATTCCTTCTAATTTATTTTGTTTCAAATAACTCTTGTAGGTTTCCCAAAATAGTGTTGCATCATTTCATAGTTACTACCTTGTTTATAAACACATATCCCTTTCCATCACAGTGTAGTCTGAGGGCCTGGGCTCCATTTCAGACAATCCCTATAATAGTGAAAACAGTTTACCTTATTAAGGAAAAGAACTTTATGTATGACATCATTCTCAAAGGACATAAATGGCCTCTGTCTGTTAATAGTCTGCTTTCAAATTCGATTTCATTCGTATGACTGCAGAGACTATAATTTATATAAGCTATATTCAGAGAAATAAACTTCCCCAAACATCTGTCTACCCATGAAACTAAAAGCTCTAAAAACCACTGTTGGCCCCAAACCTGAGATTTTGTTCTAATCGACACCAGGAATTTGGCACAGGAAGGAAGCTGGGTCAGTCTGCCTGATCGGGGTTGGCAGCACATTCCTATGGCTTTCATGAGATAGAGGCCGTTTCCAAGGGCAGCTGACCACAACTATGCTCCCTGCCACTTCAGGAAGAGCTCAAACAGCACGGCCTACTCTGCCTGGGACGGGCCCAGCCACCACCCCAGGCGGGGCGCTCCTTCCTCCAGGACAAGAACACCAGTTAGGATGTTCTGCCTGCAAGGAACAAAAGAGTGAGACAACAAACAGCTGGAAGCAGGGGCAGCTCCTCCGCTGAAGCCAGGGCTTCCCAATGCCCCTGAGGACCAGGTTCCTTCCATCTTTCTGTTCTCCCTGCTCGGACTTCAGTTGGGCTCAGTCTTTTTCTCTATTGATTACGAAATGGCTGCCTCTGTTCCACTGTGTTCATCTTCGCACAATCACTCCAAAACGCAGAAGGAAGACATTTTCCATGCCTCTCTCTTTTTACCTGGGAAGAGGACCTTTCCCACAACCCGCCTGTGGACTGCCCTTCAAGTCCCTTAAGCCCAGAATCCCGTACATGCTCAAGCCCTAGCGGTAAGGGTGCAAAGCAATATTGGTCATTTTCTTGTTTTTCATTTTTGCTTATCAAAGGCTAACTTGATAGAAGTGGTGGCTGGGCAGGGAGCAGGAGAAATAGCAAGGTGCAATTGGATCATTAGTCTCATTGACAGAAATTAACAGCTCCTTTTAAACATAACCATTGAAAGTGTGCTCCTTTGTACTAACATATATGCCCCCTACCAGCATGCAGTGCTATGTTTGTACACTTACATACTAAATAAGAGGGGCACAGCCTCCTTCTAGAATCTAGATGATGGTGGTGATGATGATGATGATGATAAAATACTGGCATTTGCAAAGTCTATTTCTAAGTTATGGTCCATAAAACTGGAAGGTTGATTTTTCCCCCCTTAGATGTCAATTAATTTCTTCAGGATCTTATCCAGATACTTAACCCCTATGACTCAAAGTCTTTATCCATAAACATGGGTATAGCATAAATAACACATGGAGATGGTATATATTTATATTTTCCACAAAATGGATTTTTTCTATGAATTATTTCTAAACTTGGGTAAAGAGGATTGATTGTGTCAATTATTAGATCTCTCCCCGAGGGCAGAGTTTGCCTGAGGGTTGCCATGGTAGGGCCCCAGTTGGTGTTCGGGAAGAAGAGTATAGTAATCACCACACCATCTCACTGGACTCTGTCAATATTTGTTAGATTTCCCAAAGCTGCTGTACTGCCTATTAATAGCTCAACAGCACAAAAAGATAATCAACATTTTCAACAGGAATACTGTGCTGGCATCCAGAACCCACTTTTAAGAAGAAAGATAGGTTCATAAGGGAATTCATTAGCCTGCTTTAGGAATTTTGAAGTTACAGCGAATTAATTTATGTACTTAATAAGTAGACTCATACAATTAAATGGCCATTATGACATGTGACTTGACAATACCGAAAAGCTTCCTCCCCACCCCCAACATTACCCTTATCCATCCTCACTCACAAATATTACTCCCTCTTCAGGGCTGAAAATTATCAGTGAACTCTTTCTTCTGTGCCTGGAGGTAGTAGGAAGGGGAGACAAAGAACTGCAGAATACCACATTTAAAATGCAAATTTGTTACCTGGGAAAATCGTGAGCATCTATAGCAGTGGTTCTCAACTTTCCTAATGCCGCGACCCTTTAATACAGTTCCTCATGTTGTGGTGACCCCAACCATAAAATTATTTTCGTTGCTACTTCATAACTGTCATTTTGCTACTGTTATGAATCGTAATGTAAATATCTGATATGCAGGATGTATTTTCATTGTTACAAATTGAACATAATTAAAGCATAGTGATTAATCACAAAAGCAATACGTAATTATATATGTGTTTTCTGATGGTCTTAGGCGACCTCTGTGAAAGGGTCGTTCGACCCCCAAAGGGGTCGCGACCCACAGGTTGAGAACCGCTGATTTATAGTGTTCTGTTATCACAGTTGCAGAAAACAAGCCTTTGAGTGAATGAGGCTGGACTGAGGGAGGCGGCAAGGGAAGGTGATGAAAAGATGGGGCCTTGCTTCTCTGAGTGTGGTGCAGGGTCCGAGAGCTTGAGCACCACCGGGGAGCTTGTTAGAAAGGAAGAATCTTGGGCTCCACTCAAGACCCACTGAAGGAATCCCGACTGTGGTTTAACAAGGCCCTAGGGCAATTCCTGCAAAGGTTTCAATCCGAGAAGCACTGCTCTAGGGCAGAGGCAGAAATTCCAAGGAATAATCCCTGGTAGAGTGCAGGTGCTTGGAGCCCTGACAGCTGGAGCCACAAATGCTAGAGGTGAGTGAGGGCTTAGGTGAATGGGACAGGCAAGCTCAAGTGGGGGAAGAAGGTACCAAAAGGTAACAATGACAACTGTGGTGATTGCTAGCTTTCTTTAATTAGACACCAACAATGGCAGGCACTATAATAGTGCTTTCCGCGCATGGTTTCTCATCTTCAAAATAACCCTGCAATGCTGATAGCAGAGGAAATGAAGGCTCAGGGAGGTTCATAACTTGCCTAGGTTTCCATAGCCAGCAATTGATAAAATAGAAGCAGGAATTTTGGGGGGTGAAAAAGACAGGTTTAAGAAATTTTAGAAAATATAGAAATCAAGGAGACCATGGAAGAAGCACAGGGCTGCAGAGCAGCAGAAGGTATATTTCCATAGAATAAGGGAGCTGAAAAGCTGCAACAGTTACATTTCCATAGAATGAGGGAGCTGGGAACAGCAAAGGGTCTATATTTACAAAATAAAGAGGAGAAAGCCCTTGCTCCAGAAGGAGAAGAAGAAACCCCAAAGGGAATAGGAAAACAATAGGGAAGGGGGGGGAGGGAGAACCTCACGTGTCCTATGTGAGATTCAACCTTTGAGCCTGGGAGTTACTATAGTAACCAGCCTAAGGGAATGGTGACCAATCAGAGGGGATATCAAGGCACAAGGATCTGCAGCCTTTACAAGCCATAGGGAAAAGGAACTCAGTGGGACCCTTTTCCCCTCCCTACGTGGGAGTCTGTACTTGTTCTTCAATAAATTTCTACCTTTGCTATACCACCTTCTGTCCGTGGATTCATTCTTCAACTCTGATAGACAAAAGAATCTGGGGCATTCTGCCCAGGGGAACACCGCGTGTTCCAGTCCAAAAATTTTGCTTCAAAGTCTGGATCAACTCCTAGACTTGGGAATCAGAGAAACCCAACTCAAATCCTGTCTGTTTCTTACTAGATGTATAACTTAGTCAAGTAAATTTCCTGTCTGTGCCTGTTTCCTCCTCTGGAAAATGGGGATAAGAAGACTTTTTATTTTTAGCATCTAGCATAGTGTGAGGTTGAAATATCACCTATAGAACTAAAAGTGCTTGTCTTTGTAGAATGTGTAATAGTGTACATTAGTTATTAATAGTATATACTATTATTGCTATGTCCACTAAGAAGGGGGTCTCCATAAACAAAGCAACTTTTTCACAGTTTTGCCCATATTGGTTCTATTGGCAAGTCTACTAGAAACAGTGCACAGTGAGGAGTGCAAAATGTGTGTGACATGGCCCTGGATTGTATTCGGCTGTCACTTCTGTAATAGATCTTCATTCACTAAGAGAAGCAGTCAACTTAATCTTTATTTTTTTAAAAAAATGGTATTAGTATCCACCATGTGAAATATGAAAAACGAGACGCAATGCCCACTAACACCTGCCTTGAGGGGATGTTCGCAGCAATGTGACAAATGCAGAGACACTTGGAGTATTACGGAAACAGAGAAGAGGCAGTGCCAGGCACTCCTGGAGTCAGGGAAGACTTCATAGTGTTGCTGTTCACTCCTCCGTGCCTTCTGCAATGATTTATTTCTCATGTTAAAGTATAATATAAAAAAATTAAGGCAATCCTCATTCAACTACATAATAATATGTCATGGATTGTATTTAACTTGTTAATTTAATTAGGAATCAGGGAGATATTAACCCTGGTTCACATGGGAATTGGGGAGCAAGTTAGTAAAGCATTGGTTCCAGGGAGGTGAATAGCATTCACACTGAAGGAGGAAGAAACAAATTGCTCAGAAGCAACAGGGTAGCTAGAAAGGAGCTTGGCGTGGGTATTATAAGAAACCTAGATCTACTCTGGCTCTGCACACAATGGCTCAGTGACTTCTGAAGGTCAGCTTCCCTCTCTGAGCCTTAGCATCCTCATCTGCAGATTGAGGTTGACTAGATGGCCTCTAAGGGAGGAGGACTCAAATGTTAGTGAACATTAATGTCACTGGGAGAAAGCCTGGGTAAAAAGAAAAAAGTGCAGATTCTAAGACCTTCATACCCAGAGATTCCTGATAGAAATCCAAAACCCACTCAGATGGGGCCCAGGGTTCTGCTGCTATTAGTGTGGGGGTTTTTTTGTTTTAACAGCACCCCACGTGATGCCAGTGCAAGTGCAGACCACACTTTGAGAACCCTGCTTGGAGGTCTCTTCCAGCTTTAACTGTCTCCCAGTTGGGATCTGATGTGGCCCTGTGCTCAGGGCCTGGAAGCCTGGGTTCAGCCACCAAGAGCTCACAAGTATCCATGGGATTTCCTTTGTTACCTATTTTCTTTCAGGAGACTGCAAGGATTAATAAACCAGCATTGGCTTGGCATTTAGTAGCTCTTGAAAATAATGTACTGCTATTGCAGAGGACCTTTCTGGAAGGCTTTTAGGTTGTATATTGTTGAGCTCCATTTATTGTCTTACTTATGTAAGATTCTGAGTGGTAAATCAGTATATATATATTATTGCAATATACTATTCTCTCAGCAAATATTAAGGAAGAGATTTTTTAAATCTAATGCAGCTGAACATTTACAATTTTCTGAGAACTAAAATCATAAACTGTCTTGAATGTGTTTGCCTTTCATCTTTGGTTATATTTTTGTATTGATTCTTCTAATGTAGCCATCCAGGTCATTTGAGTGCGTATTAACAACATATAAACATCAGTATTAGACCCTGAGAGGCTTATATTTGTAACTATAGTAAAACAAGTGTATTCATGTCATTCTTTGTTTCTGCAAGAAGCTGACAATGACTTTCAGGGGACTTACACAAGTAGAAACAAGATTTAAATTGACCAAGAGATTAAGGAACTCAGTATTTGTACCTTATATACACTAAGAACTTTTTTTATGATCAAAGAAAGGAGTAAAAATCTAATATCCTCAGTGTTACCAGAGTATAGAGTATATGTCAACAAACATAAACACACACGCGCACACACACACACACACACACATACACACACCTCTACCCCTCATAATCACATACATCAAAAAAAATAACTCCAATTAAGATAAAAATAAGCTAATGATGAAATCTCAGCTGATGTTAAAAGTTACAAAAGCTTAGTTTTCAAAGTGGAATTTGGGCTTTCTTTTATAGTCTAATTAGCACTTCATGTTATGTCTAAAACACAAGAGTACCTGGAAAACAAAAATAATAGAATATATAAATTAACTCTTCATCATGTACGGTGAATGGAAGACACACAGATAATCAATTTCAAATGTGAGTTCACATTATCTTCCCACCTTCCATGTACCCTATGATGGATGATTTCAACCAATTCCATGACTGATCATCCCCCACACCTTAGGAGCATCTCTGTATGACTCACATAACTCCAGCTAACAGTGAAAAAGATTAAATTACTTCAAACAGAACTCTCACCTTACCCAGAAGGCCTCTGTTTTAAACCCATTCTTCCCAATTTCTAGAATTTACCTTCCATTTATCTGGAATTCTCTTTTTCACCTGCCTCACACTGTCCTTATCCTCTTATACCAGATTACACCAGACCTCTTGGTAAAGGAAGAAGAGCTTTTGCTACCTATATTTCCTGGTCTGCTTATTGGAAAGGAGTCTTTTAAGTCAATTGAGAGAATTGCTTTTTGGTTGAGCTTATTCAATAATTTATACAAGACCTTTCTTATAGTCTTTCAGAGTAAACTTTGTGTCACAGTACGACAAATACCAAAAAAGTGCACAAATCCTACATGCCAGTGAATGTGCCCATGTAGTCAGCACATTAAAAAATTACCACCACCCCAGAATCATTTCTTCTGTCCACCTTTAGTTGATAATTCTCTGAAAGAAAACTCTTATTGATACTAGTGCCCTATGTTAATTTTACTTGTTTTTGAAATTTATATAAATTAACTCATCTTCTGTGTACTTTTCTCTCTCTTCTTTAGTTCAACATTATGTTTGAGAGATTTATTTATGATGTTTGTGTGGTAATAGTTCATTTTCATTGCTATATGCCATGCCATTTTACATGTACACACAATCGATTTATCCAGTCTACTCTTTTTTTATTGTTTGAAGTATTACATATGTCTCCTTTTTCCCTGATTGACCCCCCCTCAGCCCCTCTCAGCCCCCAGGATAAGCACCTACTGCCCCAGTGTCTGTGTCCATTGGTTATGCTAATATGATGCATACAAGTTCTTTGGTTGATCTCTAATCCTCCTCACCTCCCACCTTCTCTTTGACATTGGACGGTCTGTTCAGAGTTACTTTGTCTCTGGATCTATTTTTATTCATCAGTTTATGTTGTTCATTATATCCCACCTATGAGTGAGAACAGGTGATATTTATCTTTCTCCGACCAGCTTATTTCACTTAGCATAATGCTCTTCAGTTCCATCCATGCTGCTACAAATGGTAAGAATTCCTTCTTTTTCCATTATATTCCATTGTGTAGATGTACCACAGTTTTTTAATCTACTCATCTGCTGATGGCACTTAGGCTGTTTCCAAATCTTAGCTCTTGTAAATTGTGCTGCTATGAACATAGGGCTGCATATATCCTTTCTGATTGATGTTTCTGGTTTCTTGGGATATAGTCCTAGAAGTAAAATTACTGGGTCAAATGTGAGTTCCATTTTTAACTTTTTGAGGAAACTCCATACTGTTCTCCACAGTGGCTGTACCAGTCTGCATTCCCACCAGCAGTGCACTAAGGTTCCTTTTTTGTCAGCATCCTGGCCAGCACTTGTCATTTGTTGATTTGTTGATGATAGCCATTCTGACAGGTGTGAGATGGTACCTCATTGTCGTTTTGATTTGCATCTCTCAGATGATTAGTGACTTTGAGCATGTTTTCATATGTCTCTCAGCCTTCTGTATGTCCTGTTTTGAAAGTATCTATTTAGACCCTTGGCCTGTTTTGGGATTGGATTGTTTATCTTCCTTTTGTTAAGTTGTATGAGTTCCCTGTAAATGTTGGAGATTAAACCCTTATCTGAGATAGCATTGGCAAATATGTTCTCCCATGCAGTAGGTTTTCTTGTTGTTTTGTTGATGGTTTCTTTTGCTGTGCAGAAGCTTTTTATTTTGATGTAGTCCCATTTGTTTATTTTCTCCTTAGTTTCCATTGCCCTGGGAGCTGTATTGGTAAAGATATTTGCTACAACGTATGTCTGATATTTTGCTGCCTATGGCTTCTTCTAAGATTTTTATGGTTTCCCATCTTACATTTAAGTCCTTTAGCCATTTTGAGTTTGTTTTTGTGTATGGTGTAAGCTGATGATCTAGTTTCTTTCTTTCTTTCTTCCTTCCTTCCTTTTTTTTTTTTTGCATATATCTGACCAATTTTCCCAGCACCATTTATTGAAGAGACTGTCTTGACTCCATTGTATGCTCTTGCCTCCTTTGTCAAATATTAATTGAGCATAATGGCTTGGGTCGATTTCTGGGTTCTCTATTCTGTTCCATTGGTCTATATGTCTGTTCTTGTGCCAGTACCAGGCAATTTTGAGAACCATCGCATGGTAATATAGCTTGATATTTTGTTTTGTTATCCCTCCAACTTTGTTCTTCTTTCTCAGGATTGTTGTGGCTATTTGGGGTCTTTTTTATTCCAGATGAATTTTTGGAGAGTTTGTTCTAGGTCTAGCATTTCTTTCTTTATTTCTAGTTTAATGGGGATTGCATTGAATCTGTAAATTGCTTTGGGTAGTGTGGGCATTTTAATGATGCTGATTCTACCCATGAACACGGTATGTTCTTCCATTTGTTTATGTCTTCCTCTATCTCTTTTTTCAATGTCCTGTAGTTTTCTGAGTACAGGTTTGTTTTTTTTTTTACCTCCTTAGTTAAGTTTATTCCTATATATCTTAATTTTTTGGTGCAATGGTAAATGGAATTGTTTTTTTTTTTGCTTGTTTGTTTGTTTCTCTTTCAGTGAGTTCATTATTGGTGTATAAAAAAGCCATAGATTTTTGGGTGTTAATTTTGTATCCTGCTACATTGCCGAATTCATTTATTAAGTCTAGTAATTTTTTGATGGAGTCTTTGGGGTTTTCCATGTACAATATCATGTCATCTGTGAATAAAGATAGTTTTACTTCTTCTTTTCCAATTTGGATGCCTTTTATTTCTTCTTCATGGCTGATCACTATGGCTAACACTTCCAGTACTATGTGGAAAAGGAATGGTGAAAGTGGGAATCCCTGTCTTGTTCCTGTTCTTAGGGGAAATGGTTTTAGTTTTTGCCCATTGAGTCTGATGTTGGCTGTTGGTTTGTCATATAAGGCTTTTATTATGTTGAAGTATGATCCCTCTATTCCCACTTTGCTGAGCGTTTTTATCAATAAAGGGTGTTGGATTTTGTCAAATGCTTTTTCTGCATCAATTGATATCATTATGTAATTTTTGTCTCTCAATTTGTTTATGTGATGTATCACATTTATTGATTTGCAGATATTGTACCATCCTTGCATCCCCCTTTGTCATGGTGTGTGATCTTTCTAATGTAATGCTGGATCCGATTTGCTAGAATTTTTTTGAGAATTTTAGTATCTATGTTCATCAAGGAAATTGGCCTGTAGTTCTCTTTCTTTGTGGTGTCTTTATCTGGTTTTGGAATTATGGTAATGCTGGCTTCATAGAAAGAGCTTGGAAGTGTGCCTTCCTCTTGAATTTTTTTGAATAGTCTGAGGAGGATAGGTTTTAGTTCTTTGAATGCTTGGTAGAATGCCTCTGTAAAGCCCTCTGGACCAGGGCTTTTGTTTGCTGGAAAATTTTTGATTACTGCTTCAATTTCTTCAATAGTTATCAGCTTATTCAGGTTTTTTTATTCTTCCTGAATGAGTTTTGGAAGCTTGTATTTTTCTAAGAATATGTCCATTTCGTCTAGGTTGTCCAGTTTGTTGGAATAGAGTTGTTCATAGTATCTATATATATAAAAGCCTAAGCAACCAGCCAACCAGGCCAACTGGCCAGTAGCTATGATGTGCACTGACCACCAGGGGGCAGATGCTCAATGTAGGAGCTGTGGAGCTATGGTCACTTGGCAGCAGCTGTTCTCGGGTGACGCATCCAGAACCAGAGAGGAGGGAGCCCGATTCCAAGGTGTGTCACTCGAGAACTGCCCTCTCGCAATCCAGGACCCCTTGGGGGATGTTGGAGAGCTGATTTCGGCCTGATCTCTGCAGGTCAGGCAAAGGGACCTCACCGGTGCATGAATCTCTGCACCAGGCCTCTAGTTTTTTCATAATCCTTTGTATTTCTGTGGGGTTGGTTGTTACTTCACCTCTTTCATTTCTGATTTTATTTATTTGGGTCCTCTCTCTTTGCTTCTTGGTGAGCCTGGCTAGAGGTTCATCAATCTTGTTTATCCTTTCAAAGAACCAGCTCTTAGTTTTATTGATCTTTTGTATTGTTTTTTGTTTTGGGGGTGTTTTTTTTTTGGTTTCTATGTTGTTTATTTCTGCTCTGATCTTTATTATTTCCTTCCTTCTGCTTACTCTGGGCTTTTCTTGTGGCTCTCTTTCTAATTCTTTGAGTTGTAGGGTTAGATAATTTATTACCATTTTTTCTTGTTCTTTGAGGTTGTCCTGTAGAGCTATGAACTTCCCTCTCAGGACTGCTTTCACTGTATCCCATAGATTTTGGATTGTTGTGTTTTCATTGTCATTTGTTATCAGGATGCTTTTATCCAGTCTACTCTTGATGGGCATTTTATTTATTTCTAGTTTGAAGCTATAATCAATTGTGTGATATATACAATCTTGTATATATTTTTTGGTGAACATATATATGCATTTCTGTTATAGATATACCCAGGAGTGGAATTGCTAAACCAGTTTTAGTATTTACTGCCAAATGGTTTTCCAAGATAGTTGTACCAATTTATACTCCCATCACCAATTACTTCAAAACCTCATTTGAGTATATAGTATATATCAGTATGGTCTTAATTTGCATTTCTCTAAAATTCAGTAAAGTTTAGCACCTTTCCACATATGCATGGCAATTCAGATATCTACCTTTATGATGAGCCTATATAAGTCTTTTTTCCATATTCTGTGTACTTTTCTCTCTCTTCTTTAGTTCAACATTATGTTTGAGAGATTTATTTATGTTGTTTGTGTAGTAATAGTTCATTTTCATTGCTATATGTCATTCCATTTTACTGGTACACCACAATGGATTTATCTTCTTGATCATTCAGTACACAATATTTTCTAAATATGACTTAACTTACACGTATTTAATTTTCAAAAAGTTGGGAATTTTCTAGTTGATTTGTAGCTTAATTCCATTATGGTTAGAGAACATATTCTAAATAATTGAATCTTTAAAATGTATTAAGGAGGGAGAGGCAGAGGTAAGTGGAGGTGGGCAAAGGAGGGGGGAGAAAGGGAACACCTACAATAATGTCAACATTAAAAATTTTTATTTTAATTAATTAATTAATTAAAAAATAAATGAAATTTATTAAGGCTTGCTTTATGATGTGGCATATGAACAATTCTGGAAAAGTAGAACATTTGGCAAAATTTGCTAAGTATATTGCCAAAATGAGTATTTTGACATTGCTTGGTGCATTATTCTATAAATATGAATTAGCTCATGTTGATTAATTTATTGTTTATACCTTCTATAATCTTACTAATTATTTTATCTCTCTGATCTTCTATTATTAAGAAAGGTGAGTTAAGCCCAGCCGGCATGGTTCAGTGGTTGACCGTCGACCTATGAACCAGAAAGTCATGGTTCAATTCCTGGTCAGGACACATACCTGGGTTGCAGGTTCGATCACCAGTGTGGGGCCTGCAGGAGGCAGATGATCAATGATTCTCTCTCATCATTGATGTTTCTATCTGTCTCTTCCTCTCTGAAATCAAATATATATTTATAAAAGAAAGATAAGTTAAAATCCCCCTACTATGATTGCAGATTTGTCTGTTTTCTCTTTTGCTTACATCAATTTTTGCCTTATACATTTTGAAACTATGTTGTTGGGTAACTACAATTTAGAATTGTGTATCGTCCTGGTACATCTACCCTCTTTTCTCTTTCAACCTGTTTCAATACTTCTTACCTTAAAGTCTGATTTTTTTGAAATTTTCATCTTTCTTTTTGTTAGTGTTTACATAGTATTTTTCCTGTCCTTTTAATTTTAGCCTTTCTGTGCCTTTACATTTAAGACATATCTTTGAAAATTAATATTTTTAAAAATATTGTTCAGTGTTTATTTTTTATCAAGTCTAAAAGTCTTAATTTTGTGGTAGCATTTAACCCTTTTTAATTTAGTATAGTTGTAGTTTATAGTTACCATTGGATTTATAGTTACCATTTTCTATTTGTTTTCTATTTGCCCCACTGTATTCTTTTTTTCTCTCTTTTCCTGTCTTCTTCCTAATTAACCAAATCTATTTGTTGTTATTTCTTTTTTCTCTATATTACTTTGTATTTATACTTTCTTCTAATATTCCTTCAGTGTTTACCTTGGAGATTACAGCATACATGAATGAGTTAGTACAATGATATTAAATTATTTCTTTTACAACTTCCTTTTAAAATACTAGACCTTGGACCCCTTTAATCCTATATAGTTCCCCCACCTTTGCATTTTTATCATGCATTTGCTTTCTCTATATATTATAAACCTGGTAGATATTAGTATTGATATTTATAGATTTATTTATATTTACTTACATGTTTATCTCTCTGTGTTCTTCATTCCTTCTTGCATTTCTCTTGTTCTATATGGAGTAATTTTTACTTAAAATTCTAGTCATAAAAACGTCCTTTAGTTTATTTTTTTTAGTAGAGATCTGCCACCAAAATTTTTTCTTTGAGTTTTTCTGAAAATATTTTTATTTCAGCTTATTTTTAAAGAATATTTTTGCTGAGCATAGAACCCTAGATTAGCAGATATATTTTATTCATTATTTTAAAGATGTCATTCTGGGGTCTTCTGAGCTCCATCATTTCTGTGAAAGTGAAGTGTAATTATATTTGCTGGTTTTTTCTAAAGATAATAAGCCCAATTTTGGTGCTTTAAAATTTTTCTTATCATCTTTAGTTTACAGCAGTTTTTACTGTGATGTGCCCTGGTGTTTTGTGGTGTTGTGTTTTTTTTTATTTATTTATTTATTTATCATGCTTTTGTTTTTAAAAAATCTGTGGATTCATCAGTTTAGGAAAATACAATATATCTTCAAATATTGCTTATGTTCTCTCACCTTTCTTTATCTATTCAATTGATATATATGATTGAACTTTTACTGTTTTCCATGTGCCTTTTAGTGCTATTTTATATTTTTTATGCTTTTTTCTCTCTGTGTTGCAATTTAGACATTTTTCTATTGTCATATCTTCTAGTGCATTAATCATGTCTTCTGCTGAATCTGTTCTGCTAGGACTCTTATATACTGAGTTTACTGTTTTTAAGTTCTAGAATTTCCATTTATTTCCGATTTAAAAAATAGGTTCCAACTTTTTGGTAAAAGTTTTTGACTTTTTAGTTTCTCTATTTTCCTTAGCATCCTAATCATTGGTAAGATGCTTGTGTGCTAACACCAATACTTGCATAACCTATATATCTGTTTCTGTTATACTTTTCTCTCTCATTTCAGTCACATGATTTTTGTCTCCTGTCATACACAATAATTTTTTATGGACTACTAAAATATGTAGATAGATAAAGCTATAGAGATAATATAGTAGTAGAGGATCCACATAATGTTAACTACATCCAGAGAGAGATTGACTTTTATCTGCTAGTCAGATAGAGTGAGAACTAATAACCTAATCCAACCAAGGAATGAAATGACAGACTGGCTGCAGGTTTAGTATGTCTCAGTCTGTCTCTGGTTTACTTTGATTCCTAAGACATAGTCCTCTTCTGGATGGGTCTTGACCTGTAATCCTTGTGTCTCAGCATGGCAAGATTGCCGAGAACTTTTCTCTGCTTTTTGCAGGCTTTCTGTTAAGCTTCTTAGTCTTCCAAGTCATGTTTTTATATTTTTAACAAGTGTATTGAGAAGAAATCTGGCCTTATGTCAATTTGTTTTCTACCCCATTTTTTCCTTAAAGACCCCTTTCTCCTGAAAGCAAGCAAACAAATGAACAACGTCTGCTGATTTTCTGTTCCCCAGCAGCAAATTCCAGATTCTCAGCCTTTTTCCCAGGTGCAGAATCAGCAAATGCCCCCAGGGGAGAAATGAATGCAGGCTATTGGCTCTAATTTCTGGGATTTCCTCCTTTTTGGAGTATCCCTATCTCCCTAGGCCTGGTTGTTTCAGCAGCTCTCCTATGTCTTGAACTATTTGCTCCATTTTGTTTTATCCAGCTTTTCTAGTTGTTTCCAGGTAGCAAGTGGTCTGCTGCAAACTACTTCATCATAACCAGAAACAAAAACCCATCTTGCTTTTAATATGGGTTTTGGGAGATATTGCTATGGAATAAAAGAGAAACTACTGGAAAAAAATCCTTTGGGGTTTCCCTCAGTGATGGTTTACCTCTCTATACCCAAGAGTCAGAATAACTGGTTGTAACCACAACTCTTCAATCACCTGCTGAATAAGCATAGACCAGCCATTCAACTCTCTGCACGTAATAATCAAGGACATTATCTGCTGGAGTTGTCATGAGAAAAAGTGTTTATTTGAGTGTTTGGAAAAGTAAACATATGCACATTATGATTAGAGCCAGTTAGTTCTACATGATCAAATATTTGTTTGTTTCTCTAGCTGTTCATTGGATAAATGTCTTTCTTCCTCAAATAGACTGTAAACACTTTACAGACAGGGCCCATGTCCTCTATTTCCATTTTATTTCCTGCAGTTCCAAGTTTTGTGAAATTCATAAAATAGAAATTGTTTAAATGTGTTACTGAAAAAAATGCCACCTTACCCTATGTCCATCCATGTTAAAGTATTCTGAATTGCATTATGAGCCTGACTTTTCTTTTTATCAATCTATGTTGATAAACGGCAACTAGAGATTCATTATGTTATGTGTTCACAATTTGGGGGACAAATTTTGAGAGTTGGCTTTTAAGATCTTTTCAGTTAATAAAATTTTAGGAAAGGGAACTTTCAATTGTGTAAAAGAGCAGATGACCCAACTACGTTTTACAGTAATTACTACTAAGTGGTAGAAATTGACCGTCTCTTACAAAGATGGAGCACTTAAAGTGAAATGCTATCTGCCCATCCATTCCCCACCCCACTGACCCTTCCTTTCATCTCAAAGCAAAGGGAATCTGTTGCTTATTTCAATGTAGTCTTGAAAATCATTTAGGCATAATTAAAGTTTGCAATATCCTGTAAATAAGTATTATATTCTAATGTTTTCTGCCAAGAATTGAATTTGCTAGGCATGACACATTTATTGCTGGCAGTAGATGTACCAAAACGTACCAACACCGGGAATTAATAAATACCACAGCTCTCCTATGGAGCAAGTTGCATGAATATTTAATAGGAAATGCATGATGAATTTCTTGCATGATTATGCAGAAAAACATTTGGGAATGGCTGCAGCTGTTACATGAACTAACTCAGTCTCTTTTCCCTCATCTCTTTCCATCTTTATCAATCTCAATATTGCACTTTAAATTCAGCTGTATCTCCTAAGAGGGGTATTGCAGACACCTGTCAACAGTTTAGGAAATGTGTGACCCTTTACAGAGGCTACTAGTATCTTTGTGTGTGTACCTTCCAGAGGTACATTTTGAGGTCATAACTAAGAGGTTCTTAGAGAGAGAAGGGCCTCCAGGGAAAATTGACTCAAAATAGAAGGTGAAAGAAGCTAAAAGAGTAACAGCTGCCACTCTTACAAGTGTGTCAAGTTTTCTCTGACAACACCTTTACATCTTCGCCTAAGCACCATAAAAATCTAAATTTAGGGATTGTGGGGGGAGACTATAATGCTTTAGGTATCACAGAGGTTTTTTTTCCTTCTTTCATGTGCATTAGATATCTACTAAACACCTCCTCCCCCCGCCAAAAAAAAAAATTGTGTTGCCCTGGCCGGTTTGGCTCAGTGGATGCAGCGTCGGCCTGCGGACTGAGGGGTCCCGGGTTCGATTCCGGTCAAGGGCATGTGCCTTGGTTGCGGGCACATCCTCAGAGGGGGGTGTGCAGGAGGCAGCTGATCGATGTTTCTCTCTCATCGATGTTTCTAACTCTCTGTCCCTCTCCCCTCCTCTCTGTAAAAAATCAATAAAATTTAAAAAAAATTGTGCTTTTTCAGCAGGTGAATTATTCCTTTAACATTTTGGAAGCTTCTGGCATAATTATAAGTTTGAAAGATCATAGCACAAACAGAAAATTTTTAAAATCAAGATTGATAAACAAAAATTCATTGAAATTGTGTGAGTAGTGAGGTCAGATCAAAATGTATTGAAAGCCAGTTGGTTTAGGTCCTTCTGAGTTTTAAAGGGTATTTCTCTGAAACAAAAGCCACTCTTTGGTTCCATTCACACATCCCAATTCATAGTAGATCTTCAGCATCATGTTCCTAGGAAATTGGGATTCCAGAAAAACCTCCAGCTCTGGAATCTTTACAGGCATAACACAATGTCATCAAATCACTTCAGGGAGCTCAAACATGCTGTTTTTGACAATGGCCTGTGACCTTCTAATGAATTGCTGGTGACACAATGTCTCTGTCCCCTAAAGCAATTTAGTGCTTACTAGATGTCATTAAATAATTGTCACCCCAATAAATTATCAAGTGATAATTGTATTCTTAGCTTCAAAACAGGAAGAAAAAATTCCTAAACGACATATGTGTTCCCCAAGTGTGGTAGTGAGATGAGTTGCACCTCCAAAAATTGTGATTTTATTTACTGCCTTCAAATTTTGGAATCTATTTTTGGTAAGAGCTGTTAGTCAGCCTGGGCAGAGACTCTGCAGTCACAAAGATAAATGTATCAAATGTTTCTGTCTAGAAAGGAGATAGTTAAAATCCCAAGGCTCCAGGATGTTCATCCAGGTAAAAATAATCATGAACAATACTAGAAAGCAACTTTCTATCCCCAAAGTTAAAATTTCACAGTGAAGTGAGATCGCTTATGTCTGGATTTCCTGAGAATTTCCCCCTGAAATCCAAATGTCTAATATGTGATTATTCTTTGACAAGTCCACCAGAAAAGATCATTGAGGATGTCTGATGCTGCACTCCAAAGGCCTACAAATACATAATACCCGGAATGGCCCTGAGCCCCTCAAAGGACATTCCCATGTCAGTGAATGAATATCCATCTTCACCCATCACAAAATATTCACCAGCAACATAGCTCCTTGGCAATGCAACTGAAGATGAACAGACTCATATCACCTCCTCCTTCCATTTTGTCTAAGTCTAAAATCACAACCAGTTCCTGTGTAAAAATTAAAAAGGAAACTCATCATATGCTGAATTAACCTGAGTGCCCTCTTCATAGGGATTCACCTTTGGCACTTTTAGAATATTTACATGCAGGAAGGAGTGTGTATATTCAAAGAGAAAAAAGACTAAAGGGCTTTTGTTCTACAAAGAGATGACTGAAATACATTTCAGCCTGACCATTAGAATATTATATATATTAGATTAAGATTTGAGTTTCATAGAACAGAGAGCAGAATGGTGGTTAACAAGTGAATAACATTGATTGCAGCGGTTCTCAACCTGTGGGTCGCGACCCCTTTGGCAGTCGAACGACCCTTTCACAGGGGTCTCCTAAGACCATCCTGCATATCAGATATTTGCATTATGATTCATAACAGTAGCAACATTACAGTTATGAAGTAGCAACGAAAATAATTTTATGGTTGGGTCACAACATGAGGAACTGTATTTAAAGGGCCAGAAGGTTGAGAACCACTGGTTTAGAGCCAATCTGCAATCTATTTGGAAACTGACTAGCCCCAACCACACTTGCTCTAAAGGTGTCAGGTTCAAGCCAGCCATTGGGAAGGGGCCAAAGCACAGCCCCAGCTGCTTGTTGCCTGGATCTTTTGTTACATTAGCTCATGAAAACTCCTTGTTTGATTTGCATTTTTCTCTTGGGCAATTTTACAACACAGAATAGTGATAAGCTTGCAGACCGATCCTACTCATTATATTTAATCATAACTTCAATAAGGGAGATCATCGGATCATGCCTCTGTCTCAGACACACTGCAGTGATTTTAAAATCAAATGGGCACCTTACAATAGCCTTGGCACGTGCTCTCCAAGTCGAGCTCTTGAAACATAAAATAAAAAGCATACAATAAACTTGGAGAGATCTCCATTTTTTATTAGAATGGATGATTAAAACTAGGGAAAAACCTTGCCTGAAAGCAAATGTGTGTGTGTGTGTGTGTGTGTGTGTGTGTAGAGAAAGAGAGAGAGAGAGACAGAGAGAGAGAGAGAGAGAGAGAGAGAGAGAGAGAGAACGAGGTAATGAGAATGGATGAACATCATTAAAGGGTTAGCTTATCTGTGGCTGCACCACACATCCCTGCTCTAAAACATCCATCTTAGTGTGGTCCAAGAGGACCCCCGTGTTGTTTCGGGTTGGTCTCCTGCATATTAAATTTTATATTATAGTTTAACAGAATCAATGCTTCAGTTTCTGACATAAGTTACTAATTTTCTTATGCTAATGAAAAACACACATCCGCTCCTTGAAATCCCCAAAAGCCGCATCAGTTTTGCCACTAATTGCAGCACTGTTGTGGCAGTGGAGGGAGATGGGGCGTGATTACAATGGCAATAGCTGGGAGAGGACTCTGTCTCCCTGAGTGGTCCGTCCCCTAACTGAAAACATTTGAGACTTGCCCTGCCCCTCTTGGCCTTGAGTTCTCATGAATTTTAAGAAATGGGAAGCTCCCAAGAGCATGGGAGAGTGATGAAATAATGGAACTCTGGCCTAGAAGATATGAGGAAGAAAGTCAGACGCAAACTTCAAACCTCAGCAGAAGGGAATGTGAGACATAACCATTTGATCTTCTGTCTCCACCTGACAAGATATCCTCTTTAAAGCCAAATGCACTCATCTCGGCTTCTCCAACAACTGACACCTTACACATGAGAATATTCTAATGAATCTGACAAGCACAAATATAATAAATTGGCTTTTCATGAAACATAATATTCAAACCAGAGTACTTTGGGATGCTAAAAATTCTCCCAAAATTTTTTGAAAATCACCAGAGGTGGTTTTTTCCTCCCCTGAAACCCATCTCAGGGCTTTCCAATCCTAGTGAGTGATGCATAAAAATCAGTTTTGCTGAATAGACTTTGTTCTGTAGACAAAAACAGAAATGTCACAAAAAGGTTGAAGATCCCATTACAGGCAATACCTCTACTTGTGCATATTCAGAACACACATGCTCTGCAGATATTTTAGTGAAATTACTTGCTGCAAAGCATGAAACAGGCAGGAAGCCGATGCACAATGAATTGATTTCCAAGTCTTATTTGTGGCTGATTTGAGGTTAGAGAGCATTTCTGTGCTGGGTGGAGTGGCAAAATGAATGTTTATTGTTTAGAATTTAAAAGGCCCATTATCATGCAGACTCAGTAAGGTTCTGCCACACAAAACTGAGTGCCAGGCCAGCAGGCAACTGATTCAAGTGAAGAGAGGTGAGCTGAAACAGCCCTTCCATGTTAATAAAACATGTCCCAGCACTCGAAGGAACCCTAGCACAGTGTGAGAGCAGATAGAACTTATTAATCAGAACTACTGTTAACTCTAATTATAGGCTTCCCCCAAGTTACAAAATAAACAGATGCCTTGGCAATAAAGCAATGTTTTGTATATTGAATCCTGTATTTCCAATGAATCTTATTATAATTGAAAGTAAGTCTTCATAGAAAAAGATGTCTAATTCCATGATAGGGAGCTATCTCACATGAATAGTGACTATGAGATATCTCCCTGTTCAGTTTCCCACCTTTAACCTTGTATTCTTTAGTTCTGGCTGAAGTGCCCACCCAGGAGTCAGGAATAGTAATGTAAGACTTGAAGTAAGACACTTTCTTCATCTTCCCAAAGTGTAGGACTAGACCAGTTTGATGCAACTGTTGGTATGTATTCAAATGAATCAGAAGCACATGTCCACCAAAATTATGTGCAAAAGAATGTTCAAGGTAGCATTAGTCATAATAGCTCTAAAGTACAAACAAGCAAAATGTAAATCAATAGTAGAATGGATAAACATATGGTAGTACATTCATACAATTGCACATCAAATGACAAACTACACTTGCAGGCAATTATAAACATTCTATGATCAAAAGAGCCAGACACAAAAGAATATAGCTAGGAATCTACTTATATAAATTTCAAAACTAAGCAAAACTCATCTGTGGTTTTCGAATTTAAGATGTAGTTATCTTTGGGGAAAATGGAAGGGATAGTGATTGAGAGGGGATTCAAGAGAGGGGTGCTTTTGTGATTTTTCTATTTCTTGACAAGAGTGATGGTCTGACCCAGGATCATCTTGTCATTTATTGTGCTATACATATACAATCTCTGTACTTTTTAAAGCAAAGTTAAAAAAAAAGTAAGAGAGGAAAACTATACGTACAGGGACATAGACTGACTCAAAAGGGCTGAAATCTTTGTTTCTCATTTACAAACTCTGTGACCTTGAGTAATTTATTCAATTTCTCCATTTTTCATTGTTAAAATGAAGATAATACTTACCAGCTTTGTATTACTAAATGGGAAAATTCATGAAATATCATTAAGTACAGTAAGTTACAATCCCCTCAGTTTATAAGTGAACAAACCAAGGGACAGAGAAGTGACATGTCTTGTTCAGGATCCCTCAGCTAGCCTGTCACCACGGCCAGAATTTAGGCTCATACCAGATAGCACTCAGCAGCAAAAGCAGCTATTGTACTGCGAACTCAAAGTGAATGGAAGACACCCTTTAGGCTATGTTGTTTACTTCTATGTGTGTCAAGAACAGAAAACAAGACAGAAATTACTTCTTCCCTTTGATCCTGGTTACAGTTAGAACTCTGCCAGTCTCTGCAGAGCAGCCCTGGGAAAAAAGATAACAAAGGAAATCAAATAAGTAATTAAGTCAATTCAACAAATATTTACTCAGCACATACTGTATGCCAGAATTCTACACCCTTAGAATTCATCAGTAAGCAAAAGAGACAAAATGTTTGCCCTCCAATTTGTTCTAGCAGATAGAGGGAAAAGAGAGGGAAGGAGTTGGACAGTGAAAATTAATATGATTAAATAACACATATTGTTTTTGAAGGTAATAGACACCTGTTGCAAAACGTAGGTTTTATAATTACTCAGAGATGGTGAGACCAGCAGATCCAGGATAACTGCCATTAAGAAGATAGCTGTTATACTCAGAAGTCCCAAGAGGAGGGAGCTCACCCCATTGCAGGGTCCACATGCGGAAACACCAGGGTCCATCAGGAGACAGGAGAAACAAGAAGATGTGGGCGAGAGCCTTTATTTGGGTTTCTGCAAGAAGAAACAGGTGAGCGAGGATAAGCAGGTTTAGGATTGGCTACTTGGAATAATTTCAGCGGGTTCTGGATGTAGATGCTTGGCCGCAGATTGTTTAGGGCAGGGAATGTTGCCCCAGAGTAGGTAGCTGGGCATTTGGGGCTTGGGTTGCTTAGGTTGCATATGAAAGCTGCACTCACAGGCCAGATGCTTACTATTTCTAGGAACTGGCTAGTCCAGAGAGAGGGGGCATCTCCAGAGTCAGCAAGGTGCCAGATGTCAGAGCATCAGAAACACCTGGTGAATACAATGCTCTGAAAAACAAATATGGCAGGGATGTGAAGTCATGATGAGGAGCTAATAACCACACCAAATTTAGAACATTTATCAAATACATCACCAAAGGGGCATCTGAATCGTTATCAGAATAGATTTATGTTTCTTTCTACTTTTTTATTTTAGTCCTTAGCTGTCATTGCAGAATTGACTGACATGCAGGAGACAATGTCTTGCATATGAAAATTGTATCACATTTTGTGACGAAGCACAACACTATAAAATAAAATAAGAAATGATGGTTACTTGTGTACTTCTATGTATAGGAGCCACCCAAGCAGAAATGAGCTTTAAGTCATCATTCTGCCAAAATAGCTGCTTGCGTATGCTTATATTTTCTGCACTTAAATATAAATCTCATGGTCAGGTCACCTGACCTAAAGTTTTCATATGTAACGATAGCTCTACAAAGATATAGCATGAAGGAGACAGAACAATCTATGGTTATGTGCAGCTTACTATACACAGTCCTAAATAATAATAATTAAAAAAGGCTATGCAAGGATCCTAATCACTCCTTATTGTGACATAATTATCTTCAATCAGTGTGGTTAAGAGAATAGTTCTGATCTAGGTCTATGCTTAATGCCCTTCACAGTCAACCACTAAGAAACAGTAGCTGGTGGCACAGACCTTGGTGAGTAAAGCAGAATGGAGGACAATTAAAAGTTGGCAGAGTAGTAAGAGTTAGACATGATTAACCCAAGAAATAATGACAAGAAAGAAAACCTCTTTTGCAAACATTTTTAAACACTGTTTTATATGTAATCAAGGCAATCACAACCTGTCCTAAGCACATAACACTTCTGAATAGATGGCAGCAGAGACTGGGGAGTTTTAAGAGGCCCCAGAGTGGTTAATGGGGAAATTAGCACGATTCAGAAAAGACATTAATTAGGTCAATCTGCAGTTTTGAAAAACTTTAGCACCTCTCCAATGCTATTAGTGAATTAATGACCCCAGTTACTGAACAATAGACAAAGATTAACATGAAAATTTGAGTGGTTTATGCCAGCTTTAAAAGGGAAGTTCAAAGAGAGAGCTAACAAAGTTGGAAAACTACAATAAGAATTAATGGAAGTGGGTTTGTGAATTATAAAGACAGACATATGAAATAATGGATTTTTTATAAAGAACTCCCCAACATAAATCTTAGAACCAAAAGGAAGAGAATGCCCAGAGATATTAAGCCTAAATTTTTTTTAAACTTATGTAGAGTATGAATTTGCTCAGTAATACTTGGAAGCAGAAAACATCCCAATAATTTGTTGATTTTTAAATCAAATAAACTCTAGCATCCAGTTTCCCTCATCAGGGTGTGGTGTCATACTTTAGGAGCCTCTCCTTTGAGAATACAGAATCCAAGGTGCTATATAAGCCTAAATCCAAGGAAAGAACCTGTCCCTTAATTTCATGGTGGTTCCATGGTCATTGCTTCTTCTACTACTTGTAGTAGTAGTCGGTCATCCAACTATGCTGCTTCAGAAAGGGCAGAGCTGTCCTTCTCAGCAGTGCCCACCAACGGCCACAGAAACCCTTGTAGGAATCCTACAGCATCACTCTACAGGGCCTCATGAAGTAAGTGCAGAATTTTTACCAGATAGTATAATGTTTTATAATCTATGTATTGCAAAACACTTGATTTGTTATGCAGATACCTGGGATTACATAATTTAAAATGCTACTTGTTTCAAAACACAGGATACCATAATCAACAAATTATTCCAAATTTAAATAATCATTCAAACTCTTGCTGTTATGCATCAATAATCAATAAAATATCAAGACTTTATGTTCATATTTTTAATGGATAAACAAGACCTTTGGCTTATTTTGCCAATCAATTTAGGATGTGTTGTGTACATTCTCCCTTGCAATAATATAAAAATCATAATTCATTGTCCAGAGCTAAAGCTTCTGCCTCCACACAAATAATTCCCAAATGTGTTGTAAATAGTGTGGCTGGGGAAAAAAAGATTAATATCCAGAATAACTGTCAAGTTACCATAAAAGGGATCCTTTATGAATGACAAAGCATGTTAACTGACTTGAATTCCCCAGGGTGGTTTCTACCTCCTTCACATCTATTTTAAGAGTTTCTATGTGGTTCCAAACAATTAATCAATCACAGAGTTTGATCAGCTTTAGCACAGGGATCAAAAAAGTCTTCTAACATTAAAATTTCTAGTGGAGGGGACATTATATGATCTGGAATCTGTAGAAAGAAAGGGCTGAGGGCAGAGATGTTTAATGATGTTCTTCCAGATTTACAAACAAGTTTGCAATAATAAAGATTGAACAAAAGATTCCAAACTTCTTTAGAGAGAACATAATTAAAAGGGTTGTTTCCTTTCTAGAAGAGAAACTAAAAGAGATTTGCAATCAACACAAATTTTAGTGGCACCTTTAGTTGTAATTGTAGACCTTCTCAAGAGCAAGGGCTTTGTAATCAATTTCTGAGTAGTTCTGCTTTACAAATCACACTGTTCTTGAATAGTAGACAATTAGTGCCTCAGTGCTTCCTTGCACTTGCACTTGACTATGTCCAACCCAACACTGTGAGATGAAGTGCCAGGAACAAAAAATAATGGTGTTGATCACCTCAATGCACTACTCATATACTAACATTGAAATAAGCCCTGTAAATGCATCAGTTTATCCAGACCCTTACCTGGTTTTCCTCATTCTGGATACTAAATATTGGTTACATAGGTAGATACAACAACTCAGGAGTCATTCTATATAATAAAAGGCTAATATGCAAATTGTCCCTTGGGGAGTTCAACCAACTGGGAATTTGACTGCTCACTATGACATGCACTGACCACCAGGGGGTGGCACAGAATGAAGAAAGGCCCTGGTCGGCAGCCAGCAGCTGGGGGAAGGAAGGCCCCAATCAGCCCTGGTTGCCAGCCAGGCCTAGGGACCCTACCCGTGCACAAATTTCGTGCACCGGGCCTCTAGTAAGTAATAATCCCTGGAGGGTTTGGGATTATATGAAGAAGACAGAAGAACTTACTGAAAATGACTGAACCACATTCAGTATGAGAATTTGACTCCATTTACTTCATACACTTGTATACAGTAAACTATAAAACAGAAATTGTGACTTTGGAATCAATCTCCAGTTCTGCCTCACTATCGAACTGATGATAACCTTTAACCAGAGTGATTAAGAGAATAGCTCTGGTGTGGTTTGGATCCTTTTTAGAGCCTTGTGCTGCCCTCAGCATACATTTTCTGATATGTGCTGGTGTGCTAGTCTGATAGTCCAGTGGTCGGCAAACTGCGGCTCGCGAGCCACATGGGGCTCTTTGGCCCCTTGAGTGTGGCTCTTCCACAAAATACCGACTTCTGCGCATGGGCCACAAATTTTCAATCGCACTGTACGTGTGCGTCTGCACGTGGTATTTTGTGGAAGAGCGTTTTTAGCAAAGGCCAGCTTAGGAGTACCCTAATTAAGTTAATAACAATGTACCTACCTATATAGTTTAAGTTTAAAAAATTTGGCTCTCAAAAGAAATTTCAATCGTTGTACTGTTGATATTTGGCTCTGTTGACTAAGGAGTTTGCCGACCACTGGTCTAGTCAGTTCTTGAGAATAAAAAGTAATGCTGCAGCTCTTTGTCACCCTGAGAGCTCTATGCCTGGGGCAAAAAGCATAACAAGTGCTCTCACTTAAATAGAAATTAACATGTAGGTGAAACAAAAAGAGGAAGCTGTGTCTTCATGGGACACCCAGGGGTCCTGTACTCTCCTGACCTTGAACTTGGCTCTCTTAGTTCAAAGGCAGTAGGGGGAGTCCCAAGTGACAAGACAAGGGCTTTACATTTTTATAGTACTTAAAATTTTTATCTTGTTCTTGCCAAATGCTGCTGTGGAATCTATATTCCCTGTGCAAGCATTTTTCCTTAAGCTGTAGCAATGAGAATATCAAACCTCTGGGGTTAAAAAAATGGATGCTATAATACTTTATATGTAATACTAATAAACATCATCCCCAATGAAAGGTGCCCCAGAAATTCCCAGTGGGTCACTTTCTTCCCAAAACTGTGAAGGCTACAACACCAGAGGCTCAAAAGCCCATGGACATTTTTTATATATATATATTCCACAAAGTATCCCCATGCTTGGAAATCCAAAGTTACTGGATTCCTTTCAATCTGTAAAATTGAATAGATTTAAGAGGACTACATTCTTGCTTTATTTGTAGTATGGGCCTATCACAGATTCCATTTTCTATTTCTTGACTAGAATTAATACAAGTGGCTTCTAAGATGACACCAGATGTTCCTGATCACTTTTCCTTTTTTCTGATAGCTAATTATCCCAATGATGTGAATTTCTCCTCTGTCATCTGCAAAACTAAGGAATCACTCAAATGAGGCAACACAGCTGAGTTCTACAAATCAGTACCTGGTTGACACATGACAGGATCCAAGAGTGATGACTGGGTAGCTGCAGTATTTACATCCACAGGCTTGGGCAAGACCCACTGTTGAAGATGAAGCCCTCTGACAGAACAGTGAGGAACTTCTGCACCTGTCTGTGCTGGGCTGGGGGCTGCTGAGGTGCCTGACAGAGCCATCATATGTCCAGACAGTTCAAGGACTCCATGCTGATTCAAGCTGTCATCATCCTATTGAAGATTTAAAATTTTCAAGGAGAAATGGACAAGAGAAAAAATACTAATGTGTAATGACTATTTGCCATGTGCCAGGCTCTTTGCTAAGCATTTTACAAACATGATGCCATTTAATCCTATTACAAACCTGATTCATACTCTCCATGATAATTACAATGCTGGCACTGACAAATTGATTTAATGGACCCTTACGCCGCTATCCAGACCCCTGCAGTCATACCATCCTAGTGTATATGGCTGAATCTTAAATTACATTGCACAGGTGAGAAAATAAGTCTTACGAAAACAAAGTAAACTACGCAAAACGTACAGCTAGAAAATGTCAGGCTCAGGATTTGAACACAGATCTTACTGATCCCAAAGCTTGAAATCCTTTTCTTTTCACTGTACTATGCCTCCTTCTGTTAGTGTGACCCGTTCCACACCAGGAGGCTTTTGGTGACCATTAAGATGCTGGATGACAAGTTATCCATGAAGAAACTATATTGAACACTCACAACATCATGTGTAAGTGTGGTGTTTTTTAGCTTTGTATAGTACCTCCCTAAAAACCAATTCTAAGATCTCTCCATTGTCTACAGACTCTAAACTCTCTGGCTCTGGCCTCACAACTTCATCAACCACCAGCCCCATGGAACTTACACTCCAATCATGCTCAGTGCCAGGTATATTTCCCAAAATACACTTGGACTTTTCTCTGTCCTTGTCTTTGTTCCGTCTAAGTCAGAAATGTCCTCCGGCCTCTACCTTCCAGTTAAATGCAATACCTCTTTTAATGGAGAAATAAAAGTTGCCCTTGTATTGGGCAGTTAATTTGCCAGCCCCTCTCACAATCTCTGTAAGCAAGGGGCAGATCAGTGGGCCATGTGATCCCGCCTTTCTGCACATCCATAACCCTCAGCAATGGCTGACCCAAGGTCAGACTACCCATCAGCTAATTCATAACCAATCAGGTTCCTTCAAAATATAGAGATTGCAGTGTTGAATACTAGGCCCCAAAAGACCTATTGAGGTAGGGCTGGTAAAACTACAGGGCCAAGTGAAAGTTGAGGAAGTCATCAGAAACAAGGAGGACACAAAGAAAAGCAGAGATAACAGGGATCAGAGACTGCTTCTGCCATAGTTCATCTGCCTCAGGCTCCCCTCCCCATGAGGATAGGGATGTATTTTCATTTCATGTGACCTTCATATTCTTTAAACAACCCCTCCTTTACATGAGTTAGCTGGAGTAGGCTTCTTCTGGAAATAAGTCTTGCATAGAGAACAGATTTCTCTGCTCACTGTTTAAAATTTAATTTCTTCCTGGTTGGCATTTACTAACACTTGTATTTATACTTCAATTTTGGCACTTTTATTTCACCTTCAATTAATGTTAATTATGCATATATCTGTCTCCTCGCTTTTCCTTCCAGACCAAGTCCATTCATTATTCTCTCTCTTAGTACCCTGTAGAATCTGGCACATACTAGATTCTTAACAAATGTTTATTGAATTGGGTAATGCTTAGTGATGTCAGTAACTATATAATTTACTGGGCCTTGTGAAATTATATTGACATGCCACAAAAGGTTTTACCATCATTACCTCTCCTAAAATGGGACAAAGAAGGAATGGGGAGTGGAGATGTTTAGCTGACCACCCCATATTTGTGTTCCTCTCTACAGTGCAGAATTGTAGTTACTAAATGGCTTCCCAGACAGAAACCATATTTCCTAGCCCCCTTTACATAATTAATGTATAGCTCTTCCCCATAGAGGGTGATAGAGGCCTCCTCCAGACCAAAGTGGATAATAAGTGATTGTGAGGACCATACAACTTGGAAGGAGCCTGGTTCCCTGAATATTCCCACAGAAGGCTGCTAACCGGGAAACTTTTTTTTTATGTGATTTTTTTTTTCCTTCAAGAGGAAGGGCGAGGGAAGGAGAGAGAAACTTCCCTCCTGCATGTGCCCCAATTGGGGATCAAACCTGCAACCTGGGTATGTGCTCTGACTGGGAATCAAACCCTCGACCTTTTGGTTTATAGGACATTACTCCAACCAACTGAGCCACACAGGTCAGGGCTGGAAAACCTTTTAATGGACTGTGACCAGAGCAAGGAATAAACTTTTATTGGGTTAAATTACTGGGATTTCAAGGTTTGTCTGTTATAGAATTGCTTTTAATTAAACAAATGGAGAGGAGCACTGCTCCATTTTCTCTTTAAGGTTGGAGCATTTAATTTTTAATAGTCTTTTGCTATGTCTTATGCTATCAATTTAATTGATTGATTGACAAAGTTTCTTCATCACTATTTTTTAACCTTTATATTTATTTCTCTCTTTATATTTATACTAGAGGCCCAGTGCACAAAATTCATGCACTGGAGGGGGTCCCTCAGCCCAGCCTGCCCCCTCTCACAGTCCAGGAGCCCACAGGGGATATTTTACTGAAGGCTCCCTGTGGGGAGCGGGCCTAAGCCGCAGTCTGGCCTCCCTCTGCAGAAGGCAACCCGGCTTATCAGGAGAAGGCGCCACCCTCATCACCCTGCTGCCGCTGCCACTGCCGGCCACTGCAGCTGCCAAGGTGTTTTTATCAACACGGACTCCAGTCCCTTCACCACAAAAAAATGACAACTTTCTTTAGGCATTTTTAAGATGTCTCTTTCATAGGATATGACATTTCTTTCTTTCTTTCTTTTTTTTTTTTATCCTCACCTGAGGATATTTTTCCGTTGATTTTTAGAGAGCGTGGAAGAGAGAAGGAAAGACAGAGAGAAACATCAATGTGAGAGGGACACTTTGATTGGTTGCCTCCTGCATGAGCCGTGACCTGGGCCCCGGCCAGGGAGGAGCCTGCAACCTAGGTACATGCCCTTGATCAGAATAGAACCCGGACCCTGCAGTCCGCAGGCCAAGGCTCTATCCACTGAGCCAAACCAGCTAGGGCAGGATATGATATTTCTTAGCCCCTCCAGCAGCGGACCTTCATTTTTTCCTCCAGGAGTGAAGTGGAAAAACCCTAGATCACCTTCTTGGATTCTCATTACGCAAGTTACCAAGAACACTGTGAGTGGTGTACAGGGAGCTTAGCCAATGAGTGGTCAGAAAAGGTGTTTCCTCTGCAGCTCATGTACAGAGATGGGACTGCATTAAATTGGCTTAGTTTCTCAGATGAAGCCTATATTTAGATATTTATTGGTAACATTTGGGGCATAGTAATAATAATTAACATATATTAGGCCATGACTAGATGGCAGACATTTTGTTAATTACTTTGCATTTGTTATCACTCTAATTCTCACAGTAACTTTATGAAGATGTCCTGTGATTAGGGTCAATTCAGGGTTGAGGAAAGCAAGGCTTACAGAGGAAAATAGCTTGCCCAAGATCACCATATTAGGTCAGGATCGGAACCATGGACCAGAACTAAGACTTTTTAAATCCAGTGCTTGCACTACCTTTAAAAAAAAACATGCAAAAATTTTTGTATTAACACATAAGCAGTAGATATATGATGTAAAAAACTTTAAAATACAGAGAAGCACACATAAAAAATAAAATATTGTATTTCTACTATTTAGAAATCACCGCTATAAACCTTGGAGCAAATACTTCCAGACAAACATATTTACTTTTATCTAAATGAGATCATACTGTCACCTGGTTCTTAAATTTGCTTTTTCAGTCAACAAGTATTTCAGTAAACTTTCTTATCTAAACTTGAGATCATATTTACCCAATGACACAACAATGTTCTTTACAGCTGATTTATTTAAAGAATATCTATTCTAGAACACCATACTGCATCTGTTTATATGCTTCTTAAGATTCTTTTAATGTAGCATGGTTCTTTTTTTTAAAAAAAGACATTAATTTGTAGAAGAGACTAGGCCAGTTGTCCTATACAAAGTTCCATGTTCTAGATTTGCCACATGGTGTTGTTTAGCTTGTTGCTTCATCCCTTGTTAGTTGTGAATGAGAGATCAGAGATAGTAACGAGAGTAAGAATTTCAACCTATGATCAATAAGGAATGTATTTGTAGACAAGGCACTTAACTTTACTGAATCCCAGTTTTCTACTCACAGGGGATTGTGAAGATTAAATGTGCTGCTGAATGCCTAACATCAAATGCAACAAATATTGGCTAGCATTAGAGGGCAGTCACACTAGGGTAGTATGTAATAAAACAGAACTTGTTTTTAAATCAGTAACATTTGATAATTGATTGGATATGGGTAGAAAGAGAGCCTTCAATCAATATGAGTCTTTACACGAATCTGCTTGCTTAAGGCAAGTGCTTAGTTTTAAAGTTAATTCCATAATATCATTATACTATATAGAACTGCTCAAAATTTTAAAGCATATATTTTAAAGAAAAACAGGAGTACTGAGTACCTGTTCAATTGTTGTCTCTCCCCTCATCTCTAGAATCTGCTTGCTCTGTTTACTGGCTGGGACCTCAGCAGGTTTGTGTGTCTTTACCACACAAACCTGGCCACAGCTGATTGATTGTATGAAGAACAGATTCTTACCCAATCAGATTCTCTCTCCTGAGAGTGTGGAATTGGGACTAAGGAATTCCACACTGGTCTGGGTTGGTCTGATGGATGAAGATGTTGTAATTCAGCAGCTCTGGGTCAATCATCTTCTGCCACATATTTAGAGTAGCAGCTAAAACTATTCTGCAGAAATGGAAGAATAAAGCAAATCTGAAAGAAGAAAATTAGAAATGAAAGAGATCGCTTCATTTTCCAATTCATTTCCATGTTTTGTTTCTAGTCTCCCACATATACACACACACACACACACACACACACACATTTCATTCTCTAATTTGATAATACATAATTAGTATTGGCATGACCTTTACAGCCCAATTAAAAGGGTTATCAGATTTTTAGCTGTCTACTAGTAGAGTCAGAAAATGAAGATGATATAGGCTAATATGTTTATTTCAAAAGAATGTTTAAATTGGAACAAATTCTCATTAACAAAAAAGATAATTTTATATGACATAGAAAAAGAGCCAAGATACAGAAAGGTGTTCAAAGATACAAGATATTACTTAAGCACTAAGAATGATTTTTTGCAAAGTCAGTGCTTAATATGGTAGAGTGATGCCCACTAATAAACCTTCTTAAAAATAATTACAGAATATTAACATCTAATGAGTAGTCACTGAGGCCAAGCACAAAGTTTTATAAAAAATCAGAATGGTAATACTTCCAGAGAGGCTAATAATAATATTGAATTCATTATTTTCACTAAATATTTAATTCAGATGAAAAAGTAAAATAGAATAAAAAAGTTACTAATTTGAAGATTCCTGGGGTGAAAATGTTTCTAACTGAGCATATTTATACACTTTCAAAATTTGTGAGCTAATTTATTTTATCTTTTCTATCAAACCATTATTCATAGTACAGTGCTCATTAAGGGGGGAGCTTGTGGAAAGAAAGGAAATTTTCAAGCATGATGGCTCTAATGTTTATATAATAGGTGCTTTGTTGGCATACTGCAATCTGATATCAATCCCAATAGCCTTTGGGAGTCTGAGAATTAAATTTTTGAAAAGTTATTTGAAAGTCTATAACCAAAATTTTGGATAAAATGCCATGTAGATATATGAGAAAGGATACTGCTCAAATGTAAGAAAAATGCTGTTAGCAAAGCCACCCACACAGTCATTCCTGCTCAATTGCTTTCCTGAAAATGTGATTCCCATAAATGTCCATTGTTTTGTGTGGTAGATGTGCCCACCAAGATAATTATAAAGAGTAATTCAGTGTATTTATTCAATTAAAAAATATGTATGAAGTATCTCCAATGTGCCAGGCAAATGTTCAAGGTGCTGTGGTTTTATTTGAGAGCAGGAAGAGCAGGTGCGTGAGGCAAAGGACGAATATATATATATATATATATATATATATATATATATATATATATATATATATAGTGAAAAACAAGGTGAAGTAAAGCACATTGAGGGAGATGTGGAAGGGAGAAGTGCTGTTTTAGCTCTAGTGGTCAGAAAAGCCCTGCATGATTGAGGTAGCTCTGAGCAGAGCTGGGAGAGGTGAGTGCATGAGTCATGTATCTGTCTGGAGGAAAACTCTTTCAGGCCGAGTGCACAGTAAATGTGCGGGCCCTGAAGTAGAAACATTCCTGTCATGTTTTAGGATAGTAAAGGCAAACGTGGCTGTGGTTGAGCAAGCAAGGGGTGAGTGAAGAAAATGAGATCAGAGAAGTATCTGAAGTACAAATTGTGATGGTTTTAAATTTGTCTATAAATACTATAATACCCTTTCTTTCAAAAAGATGAGGCTAATTCTTCTCCCCTTAAATGGGGGCCGGATTTAATGACTTGGCTCTAATGAATACATTAGTTCTCAACCTGTGGGTGGCGATCCCCTTTGGGGGTCGAACGACCTTTTCACAGGGGTCGCCTAAGACCATCAGAAAACACATATATAATTACATATTGTTTTTGTGATTAATCACTATGCTTTAATTATGTTCAATTTGTAACAATGAAAATACATCCTGCATATCAGATATTTACATTACGATTCATAACAGTAGCAAAATGACAGTTATGAAGTAGCAACGAAAATAATTTTATGGTTGGGTCACAACATGAGGAACCGTATTAAAGGGTCTCGGCATTAGGAAGGTTGAGAACCACTGGAATAGAAGGTGACAACTGGAAAGTTATGTGATTTCTGAGGCTAGATGGTAAGAGAGATGGCTTGTGCCAACCCTTTCTCTTGGATCACTCATTCTGGAGAAAACCATTTACCATATTGTAAACACATCCAAGCAGCCTCAAAAGAAGCATACATGGAAAGTGATGAAAGCCTTCCATTAAGAACCAGTCTAATTTGCCAGGCATTAGAGTGAACCTCCTCGGAAACAGATCTTCCATCCTCAGTCAAGCCCTCAGATGACTGCAGCCCCAGCCAACATCTCCCAACATCGTAAGTGCAACCTCAAAAAAGGCTCCAAGCCAGAACCACCTACCTAAGATGCGCTCTATTTCCTGACCCACAGAAACAATGAGAGATGTTACATTTTTATTTTTTTCATTTGAAGCCACTAAGTTTTGAGATAATTTGTTATGCAGCAAGAGAAAACTTCACTCAGTGGGAGAACAGATATAAATAAAAGGTGGCCGCCCTAACGGGTTTGGCTCAGTGGATAGTGCATCAGCTGTGGATTCAAGGGTCCCAGGTTCGATTCCAGTCGAGGGCATGTACCTTGGTTGTGGGCACATCCCCAGTAGGGAGTGTGCAGGAGGCAGTTGATCGATATTTCTCTCTCACCGATGTTTCTAACTCTCTATCCCTCTCCCTTCCTCTCAGTAAAAAATCAATAAATATTTTAAAATAAAAGGTGGCCAAGATCCTCAGCAATAAGCAGTCAGGCCCCAAGAGGAGGATGAGACAATAAGGGCAGTGCCCCAGTATTGTCTCTTGCCCCGTGGTGGTCTGACCACATTTTATTCACCCTGGTTTCCCTGTCTGCTTGCCACGTCATCCTCCCCCTGCCCAAGCCTATCCCAGAAAGACTGTCCATCTTACATTCATCCACATACTTAGATCTTTAAATCTCCACTTGACTTTGACATCTCTCTGCCATGAACTCACTGCCTAACCCCCGCCTGCCCCGACCCTGCTGTCCTTTCCCATTGCCTCCCTGCTCCTGCCTTTTGACCCTGGCCTATTGGTTTGCTGTTCTCAGCTTGGCTCGGACAACTCCCAGTGATCTCACCCTACTGTGGAGCCTAGATAGGACTGTTGTGTTGTAAAAGGTCACCAGTCAATGGGGTGTTTAGAATTCAAAGAATTTCCCTGGAGAAAAAAATTATGAGAAATAGTAGTATGGTTCCCAGGCCAACCCACAAAGGCCTATTTAACCAACCATGGCTTAGGCGTAACTGTCCTAAGCGATGGGGTCCTCTAAGCCTAGAGAGGTCGATCTAGAGGGAAATAGGCAAGAGAGTGGAAGCCCCTGGCAATTGAACAGTTCCCAGGGGAACAGGAGGGAGGAAATGCCAGTGGCAGAGGAGACAGGAAAAAGATTGAACAGTTCCTCAGTGGGCAACTGAGGTGAAGGGTGCAGAGCAGAGGGCACCTCTGCCCAGAGAGGGCTCACAAAGTAGGGATTATCACAGACTGGGAAGAGCCCAGAGGGAGGGGAGCAGGGGCCAGCCCTCCTGATCTTTCCTAAGCAGAATAACATTATGGCAGGAATCCCTTAGCCACTGAGTACCTGCCCCCAGATACCTCTGTCTCTCTCTACCCCTGTTCTTGCGAAGTTCCTGATTTTTCTCTGGCCCTTTGACCACCCACGTTAGCCTGCTTACTAGAGGGCCGCTAATTGCGTCTGTTCCCATAGTGAGATCGACTTTGCTTGGTTTGCTTGCTGTTTGGTTGAAGGAGTAGTGTGTTTTGACTGCCCAACATCCGTCCATTTCACATCCTTACTTTCAGTAAGTGCACCACAAGCTCCTTACAGGAATCGCCCTCTTCCATTGGACACAGACTAGGGGATTTTTGATCTCGGTGCCATGCCCTCTCCGAGCCACTAGAACTACTAAAGGGATTACTTTCAATTCCTCTGGGTCTGGCTCACTCTGCAGCTTTGCCTTCAATCTGCAAGTGCCTTTCAGTAAATTGCTTTGTGCTTGAGTCTGCCAGATTTACAACCAATGATCTCTATTGCGTGCAGAATATCAGAGTGTTCTGTTCATTGTTCATTTTATACTTTTTAATACACTCCCTGTCTTGACCCCAGTTGACTCCTGCACAGACTCTGGCCATTCTATAGGTGCCCTGCCTGTCTCATACCCCCAAATCACTGTTGCTTGGGTCCCCCTGTGACCTCTGCTGCCTTTGCTTTTCTCAGCAAGGTTTGGGCTGAAGTAAAAGCAAATATCCATAAGGGTGCCTTCTCAGCCCTTGTCATTTCTTCCCCTTTGAACAACACATCCCTGTCCACTAGGCCCACAGGTCTCACAATCACCTGTGTGACTGAATTAAATGCAGACTCCCAGGCCCCAAGCCCAGGAATTCTGCTTCAGTAGGTCTGGGGTGGAGCCGAACAATCAGCATCTCTACAAACATCCCAGGGGATCATGGAGGCCCAGGGTCCAGGAAACGACACAGCATGGCAACTCCAGTCATTCTGCATACTCATCAGCTTCGTCATTCACAGGGGTTGCTTCTGCTGGTGCCCTCACACAGTCCCTGGGCTGTGAGACCTCAAGGATTTCAGTACATATTTCTTTCACTTTTCATGGACAGAAAGGGACCCAGAGAGAGAACTGGTAATAGGAATAATAACAGTTTAATTCCCATGAACCAATTTGCAAATGTAAAGTTATTATTGCCAAGTTGAATATTGGTAAAAAACAAAAATTGAGTGGTGAGGCAAGTGGAAATCTGCATATTGATAAGGTTGCAGACATGTTGGTCAAAAGATACATTCATTCTTCTGTAGTCCTCATTTGACAATTGAAGAATAAAAACCCTAGCAGCCATCCCAACCTACCTGATTGAACGGAACAGAAGTAACACTCAGAGACTCGATTCCTCAGCACTCAGAATATTAAAACTGCCCCAGGAAAGGCTTTATTCATCAGACTGAGCAAGAGCCCTGTTTCAAAGGCAGGAGGAGGGACCACTGCAGAACACAAAAGAATGTTCTAGCCCTTGTTTCTGTAGGATGGAAAAAAATAGCAGAAATGTTGCCAGCCAGACAAAGCAAAGAATCTTTCAGACTTTGGAAGAGTATTATATTACATGCAGTTCTTAGTAATATCTAGCATTGATCTAAAACTAACACCCACGGCCAACTCTGCAGTCTGTTTTATGATTATGAAATGATACAACATTCTCAACGTCTGAGAACCGACTCTTTGCATGGGAGGTGGCCAGGATTGCTAGCGCAGAAGCTTGTTTTTCTTTGTTTTCACATTTTCTTCTCTAACTTCCTATCACTCCCTCCTTAAAAAAAAAAAAGTCTTTGTAGAAGCTGCTCTAGTTTCTTCCCTTAGAAATCTGCTCTATTTATTAACTACTCCTCCGGTGAAGAAATTCCACTGAAATTCCTTCAGGGCCTGGCTGCCTTTCAGCTTCTCTTTGCACATTCCTGCCTCTATGTATGTCACCATCTTAAATAGCTGAGCCTTCTGTGCTTTAATAAGGTCTCTCTGTAATCTCTTTCCTTTTTTTTTAAGAACACAGACCTAGTTTTGCGAAGTTTCTGAACACCTCATATTGCAAAGCCCCCATAATACTCTAATTTCTGTTTTACCTCATCTGTGTCCTCACTGGTCAGCTAATACCAGAACGTTACCCCATTACAATAATTTCTTACATTTCTCACAGTGGAATCAAAATGATTCCTCCAGGCTGGTATTTGAATTACACCCCACTCCCACTTGTACCCCCAAACCCCTAGAGGTACCACGTTAAAAATTTAAATGTGCATTCTTCACAGATTCCAATTTTCTGGGTTCCAAATTCCTGCTACTGAATTTTTTAAAAGGCATTTTCCTTGCTAAGCTCATGACATGTCCAAGCATCGCACTGTCTGCATGAGAGAAAGCAAACATTGCAAAACATGGTTTTCTGATCATTATTGGCAGGAATGTATCAAATTGGGGGGGGAGAAAACAGCAAAAATCTTATGGTCTTTCTTATGACAAGGGCTTCTTTGAAAAGAAGCTTTCAGAAGCCCTTAGGAGGAGCATCCCACCCTTAGAGTATAAGCAGTCAGCAAATATCTCATCTTGAAAGCACCCAGATGGAGGCTTTCAAGGTGTGGTCCTATGAGAAAATCTCAGAGCTCTCTCTACAAAATCAGTTAAATGAAGTAGTTCATAAATGCCTCTCTCACCACTCTTCCCCACCCCAACCTCATTCCTTTTCTTAAATTACCTCCAGACCCTTGACTTTTAATTGTAGCAAAACCCAGCAATTCACCCAAAATTCAGTGGAATTCACTGGCTCTTTTGGCTGATTCCCGAGCAGGGTGAAAAGTCACTTGGTGACTTATTGAAACACCTTCAGGGTCTCCTCAACTGGCTTTCTGATGTCTCCCATGAAGGTCTGGCACACTTTCCAGGCCATGGGGCTCTCTGGCAGCTGAATACGTCACCATCCTAAATAGTAGCTATCCAGTGCTGACTTGAGACTCCACATGGCCCTCCTCTGGCTGCTTCCGCTTTCTCCCTCCAGGGGATGAGATCTTCCTGTACCTGTACAGAAAATACCTACTATCGGCGGTTTTTAATTTATGGATTTGCATAGTCATAATGCCAAATGCAACTTAGGCAGTACTGTGTTTTCTTGCTGAATCGTGTTCTACAGTTTACATTCAGCTCACAGGGTATCCTTAAACTGTGTCACACAAATGAAAACTGACTGTTGGGGAAAGAATTACTTAGACTTTATTGAAGGCAGTTATATTTGAGGATCTCCCTACTACACTCAGTTTTAGTCACATAGCCGGACTCCCCACCCCTTTGAAAACAGCCCTCTTTCGCCCTAACCAATTTGGCTCAGTGGATAGAGCATCGGCCTGCGGACTGAAAGGTCCCAGGTTCGATTCCGGTCAAGGGCATGTACCTTGGTTGCGGGCACATTCCCAGTAGGAAGTGTGCAGGAGGCAGCTGATCGATGTTTCTCTCTCATGGATGTTTCTAGCTCTCTATCCCTCTCTCTTCCTCTCTGTAAAAAATCAATAAAATATATATTTTTTTAAAAAGAAAGAAAACTGCCCTCTTTCCTTTGGGGAGCTCCAATTCTCCCAGTACCTAGAGGCAGAGCTCCACCACCGCCCCTGAAACACCAGGGGAAGTGCACATGTGCCTGCGCCTATCACAGGTTGTGGTTGACTCCACACTAGACCAACCATGACCTTTCCCTGAAAGTGACACTCAGATGCTGGGTGAAAGAAGTCTCCTTGACTCAGGGGTTGGTTAAAAGAGATGATGCAGACCTGCAGCTAGTGATGCCCATTTTTTTCTGCCATGTGAAAATAACCTAGCTGTAAAATGCGGCCAATCAGAGGCAAGAGTTGAGACATTAATACCAACCATTGCTGACATCATTCCAACTGGGTTGGAAATACTGGAGTGCTACTTGTCTATGAGATAAGAGAGCAAGCTAGATTTTTAAATTGTTCTTGTGGAACAATGTATTAAAAGAACAGCTTAAGATAGAGCTAGGAAATATCAGACGTATCTTTTCATTGCCCACCTCTACCTCCACTGCCTCACACACCCCACCCTACCTCAGTGATTATTTCCAAAAACGGTTTCAAATCTTTTATCTGCAGGACTTCTTTGTTTAAAAGGAAATCTGCAATGTAATTCCCCTACAATATTTTTTAAAAATGATAAATATTCTTTTAATCTCCTCAGCATCCAACTTATTTCCAGGCTACGTTTGGTTGGTTGGCTGATTATTTTGTTCATTCATTGGTTTTAGTATCAAGAACAATCCAGATTACCAGAGATAACTATTGCAAATGGTACCAAAAAAAAAGTAGCTCACCTTAAATTCTTGGAAAATTCTTTAAGCAAGACAAGTTTTATGCAGAAATACACACACACCAAAAAAATGGTATATACTTGAGAAAGTGATTTATCAAGAATTTCAGTTAAAATATATTTTAAATAAATTCTAATCCAATATTTAAGTACCCTTAGTTTACCCCTGTAATCTTGTGGTAGGCAAAATTCTATCGTGGTCTCCAAGATTTCCATCCCATGGTGTACACACTCTATACAATTTCCTGTCCCCTTGCTTGTAGGAAGGATCTGTGACAGTGATAGGACTGCACTCTCATAATTAGATTAAATTATATCACAACGATGAAGGGGTTTTTAAAGTATTTTTTGTCAACTACAGTTGATATGCAATACTATGTTTTAGGTGTATAACATTGTGATTAGAAATTTACATAACTTACCAGATGATCACCCTGATAAAAGGTGAATGGATTTTGTATATGTAAATAAGGACCTTATTCAGTCAACTTTGAGTTACTCAAAAGGAGGTTAGTTAGTATCACATTGTAAGGTATATAAATGTTGAATCACTGTTTTGTACACCTGAAACCAACATAATATTATATGTCAACAATAATTTAAAAAGCGGTTCCCTTGGGTGAGTCTGACATAATCAGGTGAGCCCCTAAAGGAAACTCAAAGCAGCAATAGCTACTCTGCATTGGCCTGAAGAAGTAAGCTGACATGTGCTGAGAGGGGCAGCCTCTAGAACCTGAGAGTGACACCCAGCCAATAGACAGCAATAAAATGGCATGTAAGTCCCCAAAATCACAAAAAGACTGAATTCTGCCAAGGAAGGAAGGAAGGAAGGAAGGAAGGAAGGAAGGAAGGAAGGAAGGAAGGAAGGCAGGAAGGAAGGAGGGAAGGGATTGAGTTTGGAAGACAACCTCAGATTCCACCACAGTTCTAGTCAACACCTTGATTTCAGCCTTGAGAGACCCTCAGCAGAGGACCCAATAGCTCATACCTGGATACCTGATCCACAGAAACTGTGAGATAATATGTGGATATTATTCTAAGCCATCCAGTTTATGCTAATTTATTATTTAGAAAAGAAAACTAATACAAACTCTATAGAAGATAGAGTTTTGTGCTAAATATTGGAGGATGCCCATCTAGTGGTCAGGAGATTCTAAGAGACTTTCATGTAGTTGATAGGAGTGCCTTCAGAAAAAAAGCCACTGTTCAGAAAGAAGAAATCAGAAATGGGGCAAAGACAGCTGTGAAAACAGATGAGGAACAAACAGCAGTGTTTGTAGCCTATGAAAGAGATAAGTGGCTAAGAATCTAGTAGTGGTATCAAAAATTCCTACTGTCAGAACATGGGAGGGGGAAATGGGTATAAAGCATAAAAGAGGGCTACAAGCTTATAAATAACATTTATCTATGGTTTTATTATTAAAATAATACATACTGAAGAAAATTTTGAAATGAATAGCAAATCCTATATAATAAAAGGCTAATATGCAAATAGACCGAACAGTATAACAGCCGGAACAACCAAACAACCAAACAACCAGTCTCTATGACATGCACTGACCACCAGGGGGCTTGTGCGGAACATGGCAGGCCTTGGCCGTGGCAGGATGGTGGAGTAGGTGAGCGGGGGCGCCAGACCAAGGCGGGGTGCCGGTCGCTGTCATCGGGGTGAGCCTCTGGTGGTTACTGAAAATTCTTTGCTCCCACACACCACAGTCCTGCCCGGTGCTCACCCCTGCTGCTGGCACCAGCCCTGCTCTCACCCACTGCTGGTGCCCAGCACCGGTCCAGATCACTCGGTGCCATCAGTGGGTATGAGCAGCGGCTGCTGACCCTGATTGCCCATGAGGGCTTCTCCACCTCCCCCTGCTCCTGAGGGGTGATTGGGGCAGCAGCTGCCGCTCGCACCTGCTGCTGGCGCTGGCCCCAATTGCTCCATGCCATCAGCGGGTGCGAGCGGGCCGGCACCATCAGAGCATGGGAGCAGCAGCAGTGGTGGGAGCAGTGCTGCCGGAAGACAGAGGGCAGGGGGCCGAAGCGTGAGGGGCTGGGCAGGAGTGCGGAGGAAGGGCCAAGACCCACCCTTGTGCCCAACACAGCCTCGCAGCCCACAGTTCCTTTCAAGGTGCACAAATTCGTGCACTGGACTCCTAGTAATGTATAAAAGAAAATGCATACTTGTCACATAGTTGTAAGCACATATATTTTGTACCTTGCTTTTTTAAAAACCTAATCAGTCAGTATTATCCTAGGTTTATGTCATCTACAAATTGTCATCTGCATCATTGTAAAGGCTGCATACTATTCCATCTCATAGTATGTACTATGACTATAATTCACTTAACCATTCCCCTATTGTTAGAAGCTAAAACTGTTCTTAATTCTAAAATATTTATTCTGAACTTGGGAAAAACCTTCCAGCATCAAAATCTGTAGAAAATTGTATTTGTTCATAGAACTTATTGCCCTAGAATTTGACTACATTCCCCCACTATAAAACTGTCTAGAATCAGCCTCACAGAGGTTCCTGCTGTATAAAATCCTATTTTATCCTTTGTTTCTTCTGTCCTTCTGTATTCTCTTTATTCAAACATACTATGGCTCGATCCAGATGACTTGTTCTCATTGCAATTTCCTCCCCTGGGAAATCTGTTCTTTCCTGGCCTCTCTTCGTCTGTCTCGTTTGTAAATATTAAGGTATGATATGAGATTTGTTCTAAGTAATGTTTACTTTCTTCCTTAGTAAAAGCCATCTTCCATCTCTAAGAAAGCCCTATTGTCATTGTCACTAATAACTCATTCCCTGTGCACATGCAAAATAATCCCTACCAGCCTCCAGGCAATCCTCCCACCCTCCCATCCTATGACTTCCATTTGTCATATTTTCCTAGCGCTCTCTTCAATTTACTTTGTAATCTCTCCAGCTTGCCTCTGTCTGTGCTGTCATATGTTTACACTCAGCACAGAGAAGCCACAGAGCTAGTGGATAGTGGCTTAGTGCAGAAGGCAGGTTTTGAGGTCTGGTCCGCCTTTGATGGGTGACTGGCACCCCAAATGGGAGAGGAGCCCCATAAGGGAGATGGCATGCAGGGTGTCTCTGGGAAGTAATGTAACACAAGTTTTACAGGGTCTGCATGTCAGCATCAGGACTGAGGTGAGATGTCTACGTCTGGGTAGCAATACTTTTAAAAGCTCCCAGATGATGCTAAGGAGCAGCTAGGACTGATAATCATTACACCAGATATTCTGCTGTGCGGAGGCAAGAAGAAGGAATTGACAAGGGCCTCCTACATAACTAGGTGCTTTTGTGGTCCTCTGTCTGCTGGCTTTTACTCCTTTTCTGGCTAACACTGAACGACTTCCTCATAGGGCATCCTTGTGAGCTCTTCAGAAGGCTCTAAGTGCTTCCCCACTGCCTGCTGTGAGGATGCACTTCCAGCTAAACCTCTTACCCCTTCCTCACCACCTTCCCTTATGGTTAGGGTTCCCTCAACCAGGGTCCTCTCTCTGGGTGGTGCAATAGCCTAAAGACTCCAGCCTAATGATACTTGTGTGCCATTCCTGGGTGCATGGGAAACTCAGGCCAAGCAATGGCAACACAGGCTCCTCTGTTGTATGCTGTCTTGTCCTGCCATTTCTGTCCCTGCTTGGGCAGAGGAAGGGTAAATCAATATGTCCTCTGCCTAAGTAGATGCTGGAAGCCGGTCCATCCTTGCTGCTTGACACAGTCGCTGCAGGAAAGAAACATCTGCACAGCATATGTTTCAAGGGACCTGGCGTATATAGCATACTGTTCTTAATATGTTTGCTCCCCTTAGCGCTATGTGTTTTAACCAAGGTCACCTCTCCGAGAAAGGTTGTTTCCCCAGGTAGGGATTTTCCCCTGAAGTCAGGGAGGGGATAAAACCCCTTAACTAAGTGCCAGGCGGGTAGTTAATCACTTTAACTACAAACAATCACGCTTAAGCTACATAATCTTTACTTCTTGGAATCGAGATAAGAAACGCCCTAACCTTAGCAATAGAAATTGACAGGATTAAAATCAACTGGTATAAATACAGATGTAACAAGACAATAACCACCAGAACTTGGCTGGAGATCCTGGCTAGAGATCCTGGCTAGGCTGCTGATCAACTGAACGCTATCTCCGTGTCATTCCTTCTTCGCCGACTCTGTCCACACCTTTGGGGACCCCTGGACCTACTGGGGTTGGACCCCAACATCTGGCGCCCAAACAGGGACTGGAAGATGGTGGCGGCTACCACGAGCGGCTCGGCCCAGCAGTAGCGGTGGCACAGACTTGCCGCGGGGCCACTGCCCCGGGAGTGGCAGCAGCGGTGGCGGGACTCGAGGATGGTAAAATGACACAGGGGAAGAAGAAGAAACGGGCCGCGAACCGCAGTATCATGCTGGCCAAGAAGATCATCATTAAGGACAGAGGCATGCCTCAGGGAATAGGCTCTCCCAGTGTGTACCACGCAGTCATCATCATCTTTTTGGAGTTTTTTGCTTGGGGATTATTGACGGCACCCACGTTGGTGATGTTACATGAAACCTTCCCTAAACATACATTTCTGATGAATGGCCTGATTCAAGGAGTCAAGGGTCTGCTGTCCTTCCTCAGCGCCCCACTCATTGGTGCTCTTTCTGACGTCTGGGGCCGGAAGTCCTTCTTGCTGCTGACAGTGTTTTTCACCTGCGCCCCGATCCCTTTAATGATGATCAGCCCATGGTGGTACTTTGCCGTCATCTCTGTGTCTGGGGTGTTTGCAGTGACGTTCTCCGTGGTGTTCGCATACGTGGCGGACATAACCCAAGAGCATGAAAGAAGCATGGCCTATGGACAGGTCTCCGCCACGTTTGCCGCGAGCTTGGTGATCAGCCCTGCCATCGGCGCATACTTGGGCCAGGTGTATGGCGACAGCCTGGTGGTGGTCCTGGCGACAGCGATCGCGCTGCTGGACATTTGCTTCATCCTGGTGGCTGTGCCTGAGAAGATGCGGCCCGTATCCTGGGGGGCACCCAACTCCTGGGAGCAGGCCAACCCCTTCGCATCCTTGAAGAAGGTGGGCCAGGACTCCATCATGCTGCTCATCTGCATCACTGTGTTCCTCTCCTACCTCCCAGAGGCAGGCCAGTACTCCAGCTTCTTCCTGTACCTCAGGCAGATAATGAAGTTTTCACCAGAAAGTGTCGCGGCCTTTATCGCAGTCCTCGGCATCCTCTCCATCATTGCACAGACCATAGTCTTGAGTTTACTCATGAGATCCATTGGAAATAAGAACACCATTTTGTTGGCCTGGGATTTCAAATCTTACAGCTGGCATGTATGGCTTCTGTTCAGAACCTTGGATGATGTGGGCCGCAGTGGCCATGGCCGCCATGTCCAGTATCACCCTTCCTGCCATCAGTGAGCTCGTGTCCCGAACTGCTGATGCCGACCAACAAGGTGTTGTTCAAGGGATGATAACAGGAATTCGGGGGCTGTGCAACGGTCTGGGACCAGCTCTCTACGGGTTCATTTTCTACTTATTCCACGTGGAACTGAAAGAGCTGCCAATGACAGGAACGGACTTGGGGACAAACACCAGCCCACAGCACCACTTTGAACAGAACTCCATCATCCCTGGCCCGCCCTTCCTCTTTGGAGCCTGTTCGGTGCTGCTGGCTCTGCTGGTGGCCTTGTTTATCCCGGAACACACCAACCTAAGCCTGCGGGCCAGCAGCTGGAGGAAGCACTGTGGCGGCCATAGCCACCCTCATAGCACACAGGCGCCAGGAGTTGCCAAAGAACCCTTACTCCAGGACACAAACGTGTGAGCGTGTGGCCGCGGCCAGGGAGCCTTCTCCAGCTGCACCAGGCTGACTGCGCCTGAGTGCTGATGTACATTCCACGTCACCTCCACACTCTAAGGGTGTCTTAAGGAACAGATCTGCATGGACTCCAGGGAACTAAAGAAAGAACTGGACAGTTTTCCAAAGATGTTACAATTTCTTTTGAAAAGAAACCTTTTGTTTAACCGCACCACTTCCTTGCCACCAAGTTGTTTATTATATATGTCCTTTCATTAAAGCTCTATCTGTGACTTCTTAGATACTAGCAGCATCTCTGCTACCATCCCAAGGTGTTGGGCTTTCGTCTTATCCAAGTCCCAGCGGCGGAGCAGGAGTGTGGCTGGGGCCTGCTCGCTTTGACCTTGTGAAACCTGGGTTCCCCAAGATATGTGATCAATGCCGGGGCCCTGCCAGCAGGCAAGGGGATCCCAAGGCAGTTGCTGGGCGTGGAGGCCACGGGGACATAGGCTACCAAGGAGACAGACTGAACTTCACACCACCCTGCTTGGCCCCGGAGGATGGCTGGTTAGTCAAAGACGGGTAAGATTCCTCAGGGAGGACCGACCTAAGACAGGCACAGTCACAGAGGGGCCATCAGGAGACAACTTAGGGGTCAACAGAGGTGGGGCACAGACCCTCATCCCCCCAACTTTGCAGAGGCCTGAACCCTCACCCCTTTTGAGGGAGGTCTCCTGCCCCCATGGCTGCTTCGCTTCCCACGCCCAGCTAAGATTGGGACCCAGGTAAAGACAGAGACTGGCCGACAGCAGCTGCCCTCTCACTGCAACAGGACTTGTTTCCCATTTCTACCTTGGACCACAGGGAGAGGGGCAGCTGAAGGAAAGGGCTGTGTCAGGATGCTGCCTTCTTCCCTTTCTTCTCCCTCTGTTTTCTAAACACTTCCATGCCTTGTAGTTCTTTTGCTTTCTCTTCTTTTTCTCTCTACTACCCTCCATCTTTCATATCAGCTGACTCAGAGGGCACAGCTTACTCCTCCTTGGACACCGACACCATCATCAAGCACAGCCCTGATGGACCCTTTGATGCAGCCCTTCAACTCCCTGATGCTTCAGGAAGCCCATTGCCAGTGACGCTGCCCGCTAGCCAGACCAACAAAGACAATCAAACCAACAACTTGAGGACACCTGAAATCCCTTGACTGAAGAGGCCGGCAACCTTCTACAGAAACGGGGCTTCTTGTGCACTCCATCCACTATGTTTATAGCTATGCTCACTGTCATTGCTTGCCAGTCTTCTTCCGAGTCTTAAACGGCCCAATCTGAGAGGTGACCACTGATTTGCATGCACTATCATTTAAAAACTATAAAAGGGGGAATTTGCCGGAAGCCGGTCCATCCTTGCTGACAGTTAATTTACATAAGGATATGCTGATTAGCCAATGGGAAGGGTAGCAGAGTGACACCAATTTGCATGTTTCTCTTTTATTAGTGTAGATAAGTCAGAGAGATCCTATCTACCTTTTACCTAGTCCTCCCCAATAGTAACATCTTACAAAACTATGGCACAATGTCACTCCAGGGTAATGATAGTGATACCAGTAAAGATACAGAACATTTGCCGAAACCGGTTTGGCTCAGTGGATAGAGCGTCGGCCTGTGGACTGAAAGGTCCCAGGTTCGATTCCGGTCAAGGGCATGTACCTTGGCTGCGGGCACATCCCCAATAGGAGATGTGCAGGAGGCAGCTGGTCGATGTTTCTCACTCATCGATGTTTCTAACTCTCTATCTCTCTCCCTTTCTCTCTGTAAAAAATCAATAAAATATATTTTTTAAAAAAAGATACAGAACATTTTCATCAACACAAGTTGAAAGCACTATCTGTTTTCTGTGTACATAATTTTATCATTCTTTACATAAATGGAATTGTAAAGTATGTAACATTTTAAGCTTATCACTCAGCATAATTCTCTGGGGATTCATGTAGGTTGTTTCATATATTGTGTATCAAGAATTTGTTCCCTTTTACTGTTGAGTAGCATTCCAGGTATGGGTGTACCACTGTTTTCTTAACCATTCATTTGTTGAAAAAATTCTATGTTGTTTGCAGCCCTTGGCTGTAATGAATAAAATGGTTATGAACATTTATGGATAGATGTTTGTGTGAACATAAGTCTTCATTTCTTTGGGATTAATGCCCAAGAGTGTAATTGCTGGGCTTTATGGTAGTTACTTGTTCAGTTTTATAAGAAACTGCATTGCTTCATGGTCCCAGATAGTTGTTTGAATACCAGTGATCATTTCCTGAATTCCAGAAAGGAAAAGGAGTCCACTCTAGTTATATCACTTATTTTTGTGGAGTCTTCCCAAAAATTACAGAGAGCACTTCCACTTATGACTTACAGAAATATCCAACAATACCTGGCTACAAAGGAACCTAGGAAAACTTATCTGAGTGTATTGCCATAGTAAATAAAACCAGGATTCCATCTATCAGAATAAACTAGATTATACTGCAACTAGAGGCCCAGTGCATGAAAATTCATGCACTGGAGGGGGGTACCTCAGCCCGGCCTGCCCCCTCTCACAGTCTGGGAGCCCTCAGGGGCAGGAGGCGACCTGGCAATCAGGGGAAGGCGACTGCTGCTGCCACTGCCGGCAGCACAAGCCTCAGCCGGCCCTGGTTATCTGAGCCTCAGGTGGCCCTGGGCGGCTGGGCAGCCAACATCCTAGGCGTTGGCTGGGCAGCCACCATCCAAGGCTTGCCTGTGCCTTGGGCCGGCCCTGAGCAGCTGGAGGCCTGAGGGGACTGGAGGACTCTGGAGGCAGGCGCACAGCAAGGCTGGGCCCGCCTGGGGGTGGGCCTGGCCCTGCTGCCCCAGTGGGGCTGAGGGGACTGGGCATTGCCATCTTGTGGCTGTGGGCGCCGTCATCTTTGAGGGCATAGCAGTCAATTAGCATATTCCCTCCTTATTGGCTGTGGGCACCGCCATCTTTGCGACAGGGTGGGGGTCAATTAGCATATTCCCTCTTTATTAGATAGGATAACAATCTCAAAATTCCAGAGGCTTAACACAACAAAGGCCTATTTTCCTCTCATCTTCCGTGACCATCCTGGAATGTCAGGGCTCTTATCTGTGGTGTCCTCACCCTGAAACACAGAACCAACATCAGAAACATTCCCAGTCATCATAGGAGAGAAAAAAGAACATGAATCTCACTCCGGTTCTTAAAGTTCACATTTTATTGGCCAAAGCAAGTCACATGGCCACATCTAACTACAAGGAGGCAGAGAAGTATAATTCAACTATTTATCAAGAGGGGAAAAAACAGCAATATTTGGTAAATATGACTAGTAATTTACCACAGTTAAAGAAAAAGGTGAAAAATGATGTTGGAAAGGAGGCAGTCTTTGCCACACTCTCAATCTTCTGTGTGTGTGTGTATAACTTGCATTTGTAATCTGCTTTTGCAACCTCTCTTATATATATATATATTGATGATCTTGGGGTTTTAATTGTCATTAACTAAATATCTATGCAACTTCATTACTTAGTACATATATTAATGGAGTTTGGTCTCCTTGGAATATCCTTTCTCTATTTAACACCAATGTTCTCAAGACTCAGCTTAGATTTTCTTAAGTCCCATGCCCTGTCCCACTGCATCTTTTCTATGTTTAACTATTAGGACAAGGAACAGCAGTGAGTAGTGGTTCTATAGTCTTGACCTTGTATGGCAGCTCTGCTTCACGAAATCATCTGAGATCCAGGGTCCTTATACTTTGCACTCTGTCATTCTTTGCATGTCACTTCATATCAAATGGCTGGTTGAACTTCAACCATCATGGCCTTACTCCAACCAACAGGAAGGATGAGAGGTGAAACAATGGCACACAACTCCCTTTCAAATACGTTTCTTATTAGTTGCAAATGATAGCTCTACTCACATCACATTAACCAGAACTTATTCACAGAGTTGTACTCTGCTGCAAAGAGTCTGGGAAAATGTAGTCTTTTTCTGGTCAGGCATGTGTTGGTGTCAAAATTGAGGTTCTATCACTAATGAAGAAGAGATGATATTGAAAGAGACTGAGGGATGAATAGCAGTCTCTACTACAAAGATGAACACACCACTCCATTTTTTTCATTCTCTCTTTCAGTCTTTATTCAATCAAAACATATCTTTTGAGTTACTACTGTCTAGCAGTAAGCAAGACAGGCATGATTCCTACATTTATGGAGCTTTCAAACATTAAACAAATAGCCACTCAGATGAGTATATGATTACAAATTTTAATTGGTGCAACAAAAACAACAACAAAAATTTGCTAAGAGAGAAACTAAAGGGAATGGGGGCTGATTTAGATGGACAGAGGGATCATGAAAAGTCTTTGGGGGGCGGGATCTGGGGAGAAGTATGGCTGGGGGGAGACTGGCACAAGAATCAGCTAGCAGTGGAATCAGGGCCATTCCAGGGAAAGGGGCCAATATCTGCAAAGAGAGGCAAGAGGAGTTTGATGTATTTGAAAAACAGAAGGAAAGCCAGGGTGTTGGAACCTGGTAAGGGAGAGAAAGAGAGGTGTGAGTTGCAGCTGGAAATGTGGACAGAGGCCAGATCCTGTTGTTTTGTTTTTGCAGGTCATGTTAAGTACTTTGGGTTTTATTCCAAATACCTTGGGAAGGCATTGGAGGATTTTTAAAAAGAAGAGTGACATGATTAGCAGATACTAAGCAAGTAAGTTAGGAAATAGTGGTTTCTTATTTTTCATGAGTTACATTTTCCCCTATGTTATCTGCTATTATTATCATTCTTTGTATAATCATTTTTCTTTGAACTTTTTCCCTTCTCCTATACAAATTCATGCTGTAGTATTTGCATTCCTCTGAATTGGCCTTATTAAAATTCATCATTGGTTTATTTTTATTCTTTCTTAGGTCCCTGTTTTTCCGTTGCCTATGCTCTAAAAGAGGCAGAAAAACAGATTCATTCAAGAAAAAAAAAATGTTTATTGAATATACTACAATTTAAGACTAATCCCCAGTTTTGCTTCATATAAAACTATTATCAACTCTATTTTGTGAACTCACAGGGCTGGTACAGGCTATATACTTCTAGATTCATCATTGGCTCGCATAGCCCAAAGATGAGATGAAAGGAAGGGCACAGTGGAATTATTGTGGCTACTTTTCTAACCTTTAGCCCTGCTGTGGTTGCCATGCTCTGATTTGACTTTTGACAATGACATATTCTGGCCCAATGATTTCTGTGATCTCATCAGACTTTTATCTCCAGGCTTTCTCTACAAGCCTACACAAGGACCCTGATGCTGGTCTGAGGATCTCTGCTTCAAGCCTTGAGTATTCGCTTTTTGTATATATTTTTATAATTTTAGTAGCTTTCTATGTAGCCATCACAAAGTTAGGAAATAAAGGAAAAGTTTTCTGAGAGAGATTAATGGGGATGGGGACTAATTCAGATGGAAGGAAGGACTAGGGACAAGTGTGGCTGGGGACCCCCTTCAGTGAGATAGGAGACAGGTACAGATCACCTCTTGTGTCAGCACTGTGCTGGGTACTGGGATTCAAGGATGCACTGTCTGAGAGACTCAGGGAAAAATTCATGTGAACACAGCTCATAACCTGAGGCTTGAGGCATGAGCAGAGATAACCAGGTGAGTACAACATGAAGGCACTCTCCAGGGAAGAGGCATCGTGTGGCACAATTCTGCAGATAAGGGAGCATACTGAGCATACAGCCTATTGAGGAACTGTAACATATGGAGGCTAATGTAGAGGGTGCAAGGACAGCATCTTGATTGGAGGGCCTTGTATCCTATAGGTGATAGAGGACAATTAAGAGATTTTTCTTTTTGCATTCTGTGTTTTTTAAATTTTATTTTTCAGTTGTAGTTGACTTACAATATTATATTAGGTTCAGGTGAAAAACATACTGATAGTTATATAATTTATGAAGTTATTTATTATCCCAATAAGTCTAGTACCCATCTGACACTATATATAGTTATTACAATATTATTTGACTATATCTCCTGTGCTGTACTTTACATCCCCATGACTATTTTTATAACTGATACCTGGCAATTTGTACTCTTAATTCTTTCATCTATTTTACCCAGTACCTGATAATCATCAATTTGTTCTCTCTACCTATGAGTTTGTTTCTAGGGTTTTTTTGTTGTTGTTGTTCATTTATTTTGTTTTTTAGATTCCACATATAAGCAATATAATATGGTATTTGTCTTTTTCTGTTCAACTTATTTCACTTAGCATAATACCCCCTAGGTCAATCCATGTTGTCGCAAGTAGTAAGATAGATTTTAAGGAGGAGATTGAGATGAGAAAATCTTCATGTCAGAACAAACTTCCTGAAAGTGATATGAAAGAAAGATATGAGGGCATGAGCCTGAAAGCAGGGAGGCCAGTTTTTGAAGGAGTCTACATGAGAGTTGGTAAAAACTGACCTTGAGTAATGGTAATACGATTTGAGTTTTTGAGAAAGACACAGCCGGGGAGGCAGAATGAACACATCTTGGGAAATAATTGGATGAGGGGTGTGAGTGACAGTCAAGGATGAATCCTCAGTTGGTGGTTAGTGTTATCAAATTATGCTAATCACTAAGTTAAGTAATAAAGGGAGAAGAGCAAGTTTGGTAGGAAAGATAATGAGTTCATTTCCAGACATGTTGAGTCAACTGATATGAATGGGCAGAAAGCAAGTTGACTTTAGTTCCAACCTATTTCTATTTTATTGTTTCTTCACTGGATATAAAGGCTAAAAGTAAAGACGATTAGGGAAAAAAGAAAGAGATCAGTGAAAGAGGAACTAGGATATAAGACCAAGCAATCATGCTGCTATAAAATTTATGGCTGGCCATTCATTTCACAAATATTCACAAAACATGTACAATCCACAAGGTAGTATTCCACATATCTCTCTTAGTGATCTTTATAATTGGATGAGGGGTATGAGTAACAGTCAGGGGTCAAGGGTGAATCCAGTTCATGGGGTTACGAAAAACAAAATGCAAAAGAAAAAGTACCCTTATAATAAACTACGTAAATGATCTAGTAGTCATACTCTTATCTAAATGTAAAAATTTCATCACCCATAGTGGGATATCCTGTCATGTTGTTTCTTGAGGTGACACAATATGAAATAAATAGCAGCATCTATGAATCATTCATGCCAAAAAAATTTACTTGAGTTTAATCAAGCCTTTATACTTAACTTTCAAACTATAAGTAATGTGGGGGAATTTAGGAATAAGTCCAGCAGCAACAAGAGGGGGGAAATCAGAAAAATTTAGGATGTGGAAATTCTAGAAGACACTGATCTGGTATTTTCAAAAAGTCAGTATCATGGGGGGAACTGGTGTAATTGTTCCTGATTAAGAGAAACTAAAAGACATTGCAAGCAAATGCAATGAGTGAACTTTGATTGGATTTAGTTAGAAGAAACTACAAAAAGTATTTTGGGGACAAGTAAGGAAATATTAATATGGACTGGAGTATTAGATGATACAAGAGAGTTATTAGTGATTTTCTTAAGTGACAATGGCATTGAGGTTGATAGAAGAATGTCCTTATTTTTAGAAGAATCATGTTGAAGAATCTTAAAACTGTATTATTCAGAATCAGGAAAGCATACATCACAAGAAAGAGTTCAGAAGAGGGGATTCAATACAGGGAACTGTTTTAAAAGGTGTTAGAAGAGTTAAAAGGTCAAAAAAGGGATAAAGAAGCCATCCAAAGACTAACAAAAAGAGAAACTGGCCCTAACCGGTTTAGCTCAGTGGATAGAGTGGTGGCCTGCGGACTCAAGAGTCCCAGGTTCGATTCCGGTCAAGGGCATATACCTTGGTTGCAGGCACATCCCCAGTTGGGGGTGTGCAGGAGGCAGCTAATCGATGTTTCTCTCTCATCGATGTTTCTAACTCTCTATCCCTCTCCCTTCCTCTCTGTAAAAAATCAATAAAATAAAATAAAAAATAAAATAAAAAAACCAGAAACTGATTGCCACCCCTTGGGCCAGAGGAACAGAGTCCAGGAGCCAGGGCTGTCCATTGGGAATTGTCAGGGATTCCCCAGTGGAAGCCTGGACTGTGGAGAAGGAGGCTCTTTAACTGAAATAATAAAAAACACTGACAAAGACACTCCCCAAAGCACAGCAAGGGCAGTAGAAATATCCTGTCTTCTACCAGCCAGTCTCCAAAGATTGCTTCCCATTAATCAAAACTTAAACAGAAACTGGTTGCAAGGGAGCTTGGGAAATGTAGTTTGCAGGCACTACCCACTGAAATATAGAACAGTGCAGCAGAAGAACAGGAAATGGATCAAGTGGGCAGACTGGCCAGGAAAAAGCTGTCATGATGCTTGTAACTTATTTTCAAATACATACATATAAATGCAGATAAAGCAAAAATGATAAAGTGTTGAATCTAGGTGGGCTTACGGATGTTCATTGTATTATTATTTCAATTTTTCAGAATAAAAAGTTGGTGAAGCCCTGGTCAAGTAGCTCCGTTAGTTAGAGCATCATCCCCATATGCCAAGTTTGCAGGTTAGATCCCCAGTCAGGGAACATACAAGACTCAACAAATGAATGTATAAATAAGTGGAACAACAAATTGATGTTTCTCTCTCTCTCTCTCTCTCTCCCTCTCAAAAATCAGTCAATAAAAAAAATAGTTGGTGAAAAATCAATTCTAATACTCTGTGAAAGAAACAATAAGAACCTGATGCAAGCTCATGACCATGGGAATGAAGAGAGGAAATATTCAAAATGAATTTGACAAAGTTTCTCATTAAACCCTTGTACCAAGATGGAAAATGTGGGCCAGAGCAACATTTATCATTTTTTCCCCATCACTACACATTTGAGAGTTGAGTTTTCTATTTGTCACTCTCCCAAGGACATATTCATTATTATTTCCATGTCAGCTATAATCCCTACCTTATATATCACACTCAAAAAGTTTGATAAAGTGGAAGTAAATGAGAGTGACTTTAATTTGGTGGTAATCTTTAATCTGCCCTAGTTTTTAAGAAACAAATTAGTTATGAAATACCTCACAGTTGATTGCAACACTTCAGTATGTTGTGACATTAGAATTGAGAAACCTTCAGCTAAAAAATAGGATAATTATAAAACCACATACATGGTTGAGCATTTCTATCCAAAGTTGTTGATTAATGGATAGATGTCAATGTAGAGAGTGGCTCCACATGATGCACCAGAGAGGATAACTTAGTTTGACCCTGTCCAATTTTACATTTTTATCAATATCTTGAATGAGATTCAGAAAACATTATATGATTATAATTGCTGATGACATTAAACTTAAGGTAAAAGTGAATGCATCAGATGTCAGCTCAAGACCCACAGTGATCTGGATCAAACAGAGTGATGAACCAACAGAACCTGATATCTAATAGAAACATGTGACCAGCCTTTTACTTGAGTCCAGAAAAGCTAACTATTTATGAGATGTCTTGTATATACTACTAGCAAGCTTGAGTTCATTTTCTAGTTCTGCCACTAATGATCTGTATAAACTTCAGCAAGTTACTTTATCTCCCCTTAACTGCCTCAGTTTCCACATCAGTAAATGGGAATAATAATACCTAACTGATAGCACTCTGAGTTAATACATACAAACTAATATAATAGTCCCTGGCAGAGAGTAACAGAAAAGATGTTAGTTATTAGTGATCTGTGTGGGAGTGTTGGTAGCAATATTATCTAGTAAATAGCTATGAAAAGGATTAGTAATTAATATTACCTTGAATAGATTTCAGTTGTGGGACAGAGTTGTCAAAGGAGCCCATGTCATTTAAGGCGTTATTTCATTAGGACCCCACTTCCTGAAATGAGGCTGGTGAAGTCATGATTTATTCTGCTCTGCTAAGGCTGTTACTAGAGCAAGGGGTTCCGATCGGGTGCCATAGTAACAAGCTATCATAAACAAATTGGAGTCCGCTCAACACAGAGCTATAATGCAGGAACTGTTTACAGAATTGGAGGTGTCAGTCTGTCTTTAGAAATTTAACGAGCTGTGGAATAGAATTTTGAACTTGTTTTGTGTGGCCACCATTGATTTCTCCAGAACCAATGAGTAAAAATTAGCATGACACAGATTCTGAGTCCACAAAATGAAAAGCTTCCTTGTGATCAGAGTTAAGAGAACTGCTTTGGGGTGTGCTAAACTCCCTGCCCCACAATGATCAGGCATCGGGGTGACCAGTTAGCAAGGGTATAATGGGATTCAAACCTCAGATGGGTAATTGGATTAGGTGTCTTGTGAGACTGACCCATGGAAATGCTGAGATTTTATTCAATGTAATCTGTGGATTCTAGATTTGTTTTTAATTACATACTTAACTGCTTCCCAAACTGCTGCCTCTTAAGCTCTTATTGGGTTTTTTTAGGCCCTGGGCCAAAGGTCTGTACCTTTATTTCCCCACCACCAAATAGGTTAAAGTACTCAGTGTGTTCATTTTTTAGGACATGAAGTTGAAATGATTAAACAGGAAATATGCACTTAGCTCCTAATGTTAGCTGCCTCAAGACAAAATCAATTCCATTTCAAATGGAATACTATTGGAGAGCTATTTAGAAATCTGTTGATAGGAAAGAAATATTGAAGGTGAATGCAGCAAACACAGGAAATGAGGAATTTAAAGATATCTTTAAGGCTAAAAGGTACTCAGTCTTTCCTGTTTTCAGAACCTTGAGGAAATGTTTTAAATGCTCTGCTCATTTGAAGCATAAATATGTTGGCTAACAGCCAATGACACCTGGATTTAGAACAAAAGTTTTCTCTGCTAGATCCTCTACAGAAATTCAGAAATTTGATGATGCCCATATTACTGACCAGATCTGACTCCATTAACACATATGTAATGGGAAGGTGGGAGGGTGGGGAGGAGAAAAGTCCTACTAGTTATGACACCTTTACATGAATAAGCTGATTGCTGATATCCTACATGGCCTCAGTTTTCAATTGCTAAGCATTCTTTTTAAGCCTGAGAAGTAGCATTCACACATTATATGGAGCAGTGCCTCACTTCTTTCTCAATCACTGGCTCTATTGCTTGGACAAGGGAACATCCTCTAATTCTGTCGGGAAGTTTATACCAAACATTATGAGTTTTTCAAGTTGGCACCACACGGCTGCACCTAGGTTTGTGGGTTTCATTAAATAACCAAAAAGTGTGTTCAGAATCAGTGACCTCCAATCAAAGATGAAGAGCCAAGATGAATATGTCATATCTTTACCCTGTGTTAGGATTTCATGTTTTATCTACAGGAAAAAAAGTCAAATATAAATTTTAAAGGCTTATCTTGAAGGGAGGGGATATATATATATATATATTTAATCAGACTATTCTTTCCAAGTGTCGGAACATACCGATTTAATATAGCTTCCAGAAACCAGTAGTAAATGAAATTGAAACCCAGCAAAATTTTGTCTTGTAGTATTTTAAAATCTGATGTTTTCACATGATAATTTGGATTCTTTGTTTTTCCAGCACTCACATTGTAAACCCAAAATTCTCGTTCCCCATATGCTGGACAAGATGTCCCAGCTTCCTTATTAGAAAGATGCCTTCAGGTCTAGGAATTGAGAAATGCTCCCTCCACTATCATATTAAGGATATGGGAATGTTCTATTTTGTTTTGTTTTACTAGGAATTCCATCAAAGATGAGACAGAAACAATCAAAAATAAGAATACGGCAATATGGATGGACCTGAAGAGCATCATGTTAAGCGAAATAAGTCAGTTGGAGAAAGATAAATATCACATGATCTCACTCATTTGTGGAATATAATGAACAACATAAACTGATGAACAAAAACAGATCCAGAGACAGAGAATCATTGATGAGACCGTCAAACCTCAGAGGGAAGGCAGAGGAGGGTGCGGGGAAGGGGTAGAGATCAACCAAAGGACTTGTATGCATGCATATAAGCATAACTAGGGGGTGAGGGCATGAGGGGGGGAATGGGGGGTTAAGGATACATATGTAATACCTTAATCAATAAAGAAAAAAAAGAATACAGCAATACAAGTAGAAATAAGATAGTATATATCGATCTACTTTTTTAGAAATTATATTTTCCTGAATAACATTCACACACAATCCTAAAATGTATTGGCCAGGATCTATTATAGCAAATAATTTCTTTGTGGCACTATTTTCAATGAGAAAATTTTTGAAAAAAAAATTCAGATAAGTGAACAAGAATAAATAAATTCATCTAAATTTTGTTTTGCCAACTGTATGTAATAACATCGGAAATTTTAGAGGCCACATTGAAAATTCTTATTACCTCTTTGAAACCCAGCTTACACCTTAAGATGGGAACATTTAGGGAAACAATTTCTATAATTCTGAAATGGGTGGTTAACAACTTCAGCCTTTTCTTTATGCATCCGTGCATCAGCAGGTTTCTACGAAAACAAATTATGGATGTGGACAAAATGCAAAGGGCAAAATGAAGAAAAAGTCCCCCCCAAAACATTTTTCTACTCCCAAAAGACTCTCTGTAAAGTTCTAGCAAAACTTTTGCCTACTTCTTAATTTACCCTATGTTTGCCTGTCACTATCATCCAAATCTTTAAAAATATATATTTCATAGAGAACAACCTATCATTCCCAAAGGTGACCAGCCATAAATTTAAAACTGCCTACTCTTCTAGAGAAAATAAGGGTCTCTTAATTACCTCAGTCCTGTGTGATTTGCAATTGAGTGGACACTCAATAAATGTTTATGAAATAAATCAATGAAAAAAAAAAAAGCCCTGAGTAAAAGGGTGGATGGGAGAAAAGTGGAAATACTACATTTTTGAGAGGCTAAAAAAGCCCCAAATTTTCAAAGAATATCATAGATGACTGTAATAATTAAAATAGGCAAAGAATTATCATAATCCTACATCATTTTATTCGGTAGGTTTTCTGATTATTCTTTAAATATATGCATACCAAGCAAATATTTAAAAGTTGCATAATCTTAGACAAGAAACTTCACCTCTCTGAGACTCAGTTTCTTCATCTGCAAAATGGAAATGACTAGAAAAGTTAAATTATGCATAAAGCACTTAGGACAGTGCCTGGCATACTTTAAGTATACAATAATCATCAGTTCAAATTGTGATTATGATTTTTATCCTCAGCGGATTCATTTGATGCAGAGAAAGTAATAAGAAATTCTTTTCAAAAGACTTTTAAAAATTAGATAATTTTGTAAAAAAGGTTTTGTATTAAACTCAAGGACATAATAATGGAAAAGGGAGGCAAGTTTTTCTTGTCCTTAAGGGCTAAGTCTATACAGCATTTAGCTTTTTACCTCTCATTGCATCTTATAAATTCTCTTGCAGTCCCAGGTCTGTGATAATCAAGATCTGTTTATGAAATGTATGAAAGAACCAATAGAACAAATTAATAATAGAGCAAACTCTCCCCACAACTTGGCTTGACCTCACCAAAATTTTGTTCATGTGGCTTTACTTTTATATACCTTTTTCAGCAACTTCAAGAATGTCTGTTCCATATAAGAGAATGCTGAGTCAGTCTTCTTGACAGTAATGAAAAAAGGGGAACCCAGGAGCTAGAAATAGAAGAGGAAGGTAAAGTACGTGACAGAACTGGAGTAGAGAGTTTTGCAATAAAACGTTTTTTACAGAAAAGGAAAGAATGCGGAGATAAAGTAGACCCCACACTTGGAGCTACACCTGCATGTCTGTAAGAAGGCAGGAATGTGATCCTAGTAAAAGGCTTTAGGCAGTTTTTCTGAGTTTTGGCATCAATACTGTTGCCAACACTCATTGAGTCTTTTCAATGCACCACACAGATCCAATTATTTAATGCATGGCCACAGCAATGCAATTGAAGAGGCACTGTTAGCCTCATTCTATGGATGAAGATGCTGAGTCATAGAAAGTTTTTAAATGTGCCTGAGGTTACAGCTGGCAAATGGCAAAGACAGGATTGAATCTGGGCAGTCTAGTCTGACTGTCAGCTTAAGTACTGTATGACACTGTATGTGAAAATCTATGTAATTCAGACTATGCCAAAACAGTTAAATAAAAGCTAAATAAAGGTTTCTGCTCCCCAAGGATTTCAGTTATTCTTTATCTCTGGTACCAGAATGAGGATACCATCAAAACTAAGTCAAAAATTAGAAAAGCATTGATTATTTGAGAAAAAGACAAGAAACAGGAAAGAAAAACAAAAGAAGAGGAAGCCTCTTTGTGTAAAGGTTATCCACAGCAACAGCAAGCAAACTTAATAAGCATCTTAATTGAAACTCTAAAGGAGGAAGATTCTAAAGATTTCCTTAAAATATCTTAAGGCAGTAATTGGAAATCAATTGCATGCACTACTCAGTTTATGCACTGTAGTTACCGTTTTCATCTGTCCAGGACTTCTGAAAAGACTTCTGAAAAGACTCCCCTGGTTTTCCATTGAGAAATCACCCTCCATCTCAGGGGGAAGTTCTTATGAAAGTGATTCCATTTCAACCTGGACCTATGACCATTCTGGCCATTAAAAGATCTGCATCCCTCTGATCAATATGTATGGGAAGTCTATCAGCAGTGGGATCTTCATTGAAATTACTGGGAAAGAGAAGGATTCTAGCCAGGGATTGGCAAACTGATGTGCTCTAGCCCTGGACTTGGTGGTGGCCATCTTTTTGCATTATCTGAAGAAGGCTACCAGAAATAAAGACAATGCAGGGAACATCAGGCAAGTCAAAATGAGAGGGACACAGAGTCCTGAGGGTTTCATCTGGATCTCACTGAGAGAACCAACTTGACTTTTTAATTACGTAGGCCTTCTTTTTTTTTTAAGTTAAGTCTGATTTGGCTTTCTGCCGCTTACAGCAAACAGAATCCAGACTAAAACACTAATATGAGACATTTAAAATGCCCAATGATAGTCTCTTTAATTAGCCAGATACCTTTTCAATTTTAATTTCATGGTCACAGAAAAAAAAGTGTAAAATAATTGTTTCATGTAAGACCTTAATCCTCCAACCTCTTTATTCCTTTAAGTTCTTTGCTTGTGAATTCTTCTTCTATGGTGTTTTTAGGAAATTAAACCTCACATATAGGGTGGACTATCATAGAGCATATTACATATTTACTCATACAACTGTTTTATTAAAGTGCTATTATAATAAGTGCAAGAGATCAAAGACTTTGTTAAGAACTTAATATTATAGAATTCCGTAGGCATTGTACTAGATTAATTAGGAGATTTCTTTCCTTATAAATTAACATATCCAATGGAAATCTGAAATTAATGAATGTAGGTAGAACAATGGCCCTCAAATTTTAATGTGCATAGGAATCACCTTGGAAACTTGCCAAACTAAAGAGTTCAGGGTCCCATCCTCAAAAACACCAATGGAATATTTGGGCCTGAAATCCAGAGGTCTAAGTCTTCACTAACCTCTTGAAGTAATTCCGTTGTAAGTAGTTTCAGACAAGCCTTGAGGTAGCCTTGAAGTTCTCACTGAGCATCAGCAAAGATGTGAGTTTGAGTTTGTAAATTATAAAAAGTAAACAAACTCAGAGTTGACAGATGGGAGGGTAGTTGGAGGGGCTGAGTGAAAAAGGTGAAGGTATTAAGAAGTACCAATTGGTAGATACAATATAGTCACATGGATGTAAAATACAGCATAGGAAATATAGTCAACAATCTATAATAATAAAAGCGTAAATGCTAATTAGATCGGACAACCTTCTGGTTGAAGCCGTGGTGGCGGGGGCCGAGCCCCTTGCACGAATTTCGTTCATCGGGCCTCTAGTATTGTATAACTGTGTATGGTGCCAGGTGGGTTACTAGAATTAGCAAGGAATTGACTTTGTAAATTATATTTGTCTAACCACTATACTATACACTTGAAACGAATACAAAATAATATTGAATGTCAACTATAATTGAAAAATAATTTTAATAAAAGACTTCATATAGTTAGCATGCACGGAGAGTAATTCTTTTTATCATGTGTATTATAATAGAAGTATAAGACAAAAGACTTAATCATCTTGGTATATTTAAAGTCTGCTTTCTTTTCTAAGTGTTAAGGTTCCAGAAGGTTAATACTGTAGTCCCCCATTACCTGTGGTTTCACTCTCTGTGGTTTCAGTTACCCATGGTCAACATGGTCCAAAAACATTAAATGAAAAATTCCAAAAATAAAAAATGTATAAGTTTTAAATTGCACACTATTTTGAGTATCATCATAAAATTTTGTGCCATCCTATTCTGTCCTGTCTAGATGTAAATCATCCCTTTGTCCAATGTATCCACGCTATGTATGTTCCCCACCTGTTAGTCGCTTAGTAGCTGCCTCTCTTATCAGAACTACTGTGGTTGTCTCCCACTGTCTGTGTTCAGGTAACTCTTATTTTATTTAGTAAGTAGTCCCAAAGCACAAGATGTTGGTAACTCAGATATGCCAAAGCGAAGTCATAAAGTGCTTCCTTTAATTGAAAAGGTGAGTATGATAAATAAGATATTTTGATAGAGACCACATTCACTTTTATTGCAGTATATTGTTATAATTGTTCCATTTTGTTATTAGTTACTGCTGTTAATCTCTCACTCTGTTTAATTTATAAATTAAACTTTATTATTGGTATTAAATATAGAAAAAACATAGCATGCCTAGGGTTCGGTACTACCTGTAATTTCAGGCGTCCACTGGGGAACATATCCCCCAAGGATAAGGGGGGACTACTGTACTGTGCTGGTTTTTAAGTTTTTGTCTCTCAGTACCAAACCTGTGAATCTTTGGAATCAAAGGAAACTATATACCATAATTGCAGGTGCTTCTTTGACCCATTTACCAAATAACTTCTAAGGCTCAAGTTTTGAGTGGGCTCAGAACAAGAAAAGACTCTGTAGCACATCCATTCTGCAATACAAGCGGCTCTGTCTCTTGGACTTTAGAAGAAAAGACTAGTAGAAGTAGACTCATTTCACCCAAGACTGTCAGAATAAGACCCTCCAGATGCCAAAAAATCTCTGATTACCTCTCACTTCTTTGAATATTTTGGGTTTGAAACTCTTGGTTATTTTCTTCTCCCTTAGTTGATTTAAGGTTCTAGATAGCTCACCTAGACATGGACACCATAATCATCCCATATTAAATATTAGACATGTTAAGATATTATTTAGTTTGACTCTTATGAATTCATATCTTTCATTCTCGAGGAGAAGGTGAAAACAACTTTTTTTTTTGCATGAGGTTGGTTGCTTGTACGTGTTGTTATTTCTTCATGGAAATTAGAATTTGTTTAGAAGGGTGCATATGGATCTGAGTAGCCCAACATTTGCACGGTGTCCATTCTCAGCTTTTGTCTCTTAGCTGCAAACACATCCATGTATACTCTGCTTTGGAATCCTGTTGATAGAAGTCTGCAAACAAGCCCTAGCTGGTTTGGTTCAGTGGATAGAGCCTGTGGACTGAAGGGTCCTGAGTTCAATTCTAGTCAAGGGCACATGCCTGTGTTGTGGGCTTGATCCCCAGTAGTGGGCATGCAAGAGGCAGCCAATCAATGATTCTCTTTCATCATTGATGTTTCTATCTCTCTCTCCCTCTCCCTTCCTCTCTGAAATCAATAAAAATATATTTTAAAAAAAGAAGTCTGCAAACTATATTCCTCATTGGCATCTGGCTCTTTGATAGCTATTAACAGAGAACACTACAGGGGGACAGGAAGGCCAGAGGAGGGAGAAAGGACTCATTTCCTCCTGCTGACTTTGCTCCAACAACTGGTTCAACAGCCGTTGTTTCTACTCTGTCACTTTCTGGTGCTCCCAGAACCAACCTCATTATATCCCCTCAAACAGACCAGCTTCAAACAGGTATTGCCACCTCGTTACAGGTTTGAATTTCAAACCCTCAGGGTCTCTGTCCAATTTTCTAGGTACTAGTAATTCAAAACTTTTTCCTTTATCCTTCCAGCCCCGGGATGATAACTATTCCTATCATTACTCCCTCTGTCTAAATGCAGTGCCCCCCTTTTTGCTTTTTGATTCTCTAGCAACTGTTTAATCAAGGTCTTAGATTAAATTCTCTCTGATAAAATAACTAGTATGGTTTCTTTTTCCTGACTGGACACTACGGGATCCAAATATAAACAGCACTGTTGACTTAAGGTGATATTTAGCAAACAGGATTCACCTATTTAGTAAAACTGAGACCTCCAGTACTAATAGCATTCTACTACTAACACAGGTCAACAAGCCTTTATTCAAAGTTTTAAGGGCCAGGAATGATTCAGAATTCAGAATATTTCAGATTTTTTAAAAGATAATAGTGTATGTACATTAAATTGTGTAATAGATTCAGTGGCATATGGGACAGAGAGTGCCTCATAATGAAACACTGGAGGCAATAAATATTTCCTCAAATCAGTTCAGGTAAGTTTTGCCACCAAATGATTTACAGAAAAAAAAAAGAAGAAGAAGAAGAAAAAAGAACTTGTGGTTTCAGAGCTTTTTCATTTGGGATTGTAGATAAAGTATTTTGAAACTGCATTTTAAAAAATTACCAAAGGACTAATCAAAGAACCAATATTTTTTAATGTCAGATTAAAAATGTGTTAAAGTGTTTTCAGGAAAACTCTAAGTAAATCTGGGTAGGGAGGTAATGTCCGACTTAAATGTAGGAGAAATGACAGAGAAACAGAGAAAACTTTTGAACCGACTACACTGGTAATCTTCAGGAAAAATTGCCCCCATTTACCTGAGAGTCAATGAATCAGTTCTATGGTAGATGAAAAAATCTACTCTGACAGCAAACAATAAGGAGTATGCATGTGAGGCTAGTTTAATAAAATTGCAGCTAAAATTCAGACATGCAACTCTATCAGAGGATTTGTGACAGCACGTCATGGAACACGTCCTAACATGCTCATTCGTTATTCTGCTTTTTTATAAATTGCAAAATTACCCAGAAAAATATATACTTCAACATAAATACATTCCTGCTCATTGAAATATACCAAAGCTAACCGCCAGGAGACCTCAAAAGAGAAACAAGTAAAAATGATTGGTTCTGGGCAGGGGAGTTAAGGAAAGTGGATATGGGGGAGGGGCAGAGGGATTTTACTAGGTTTTCCTGTCTTATTTTATTTGTAACTAGGTGTATATAGAAATTTAATAAAAGATTTTTAATAACTGTTTTAAAATGTATAGACTTAAGGTGAAACGTTTCTGAGCTGTGAAGAATAAATGCTTAACATGCAGAAAATAAATGCAGTTTTGTACTTTCTGAATAGCAATTTAAAATTTGGTTTAACAAAGTCTATTCAAGTTAAATTGATTCAACTTCTACATCTGGATGACCTAACACAGACATTTCTAATCTTGCTGTCCTCCCTGAAACCAACCTAAACAGTAAAAAGAATGATAAAAATAGAGACAAAGGCTTTATCTCCAATGAAGTTGTAGCATAACCACAACCTCAGGCCAGAAACTAGGAAAACCAGTTGCCACAAGACAACAGATGCTAGACCACATTGAAAGAGGCCAGGAGGACAGACACCAGACTGACAGGTCTTAGACAGCAGGCCATGTTCCCCCAAAGCAGCATGTGGCCCTGGGGGGCCCAGTCAGTGACCCCTCAGTGAAAGAGCAAATTCTTGGAGTTTGCCCAGGAATATCCCCGATGCCTGCTCTGACCTGCTAGCAGGAGGGGAGGTGAAGCTGGGTGAGAAACGTTGACTCATGACATTTACACAAGAAGTCTGCCCGGGTGACAGGAAGGAGAAGGGAGGATAAGAAGCAATCAGATCTTGTAGCAGGTGACCTCCGAAAGTTGTGTTTATTTTTATACACAGTTCTTACTCTTTGCCAAGAACTGCTAGAGGTATCTCACAAATATTCACTCCATCCTGATAGCCCTATGAGGTGGGTGTGATTATCATCACCATCCATGGGCCGCTGAGGCACTGAGAGGTTAAGGCCATCGCTTGTAAGTGACAGAGCCTGAAATGGGCCTGAGCAGGACACCTCCAGAGTTCATGCTCAGAACCACTGAGTGACTGTGGCTCTTTGAAGAGAAATAGAAATGAGTGAAAAAAATAAAAGAAGGAATGAAGAAAAGAAACATCATTACACACAAAAAACCTTTGTTGTTATTAGGGAGAAGGCCAACCTGCTCATCTGAAGAGGCTACAGAGAATGCTGAAACCCCTGGGAAGAGACACTGTTCACAGAAAGTGCTAGGAAGTGTTCTGGGACTTTCAGAGCTTCCATAAACTCTCAGTTTCTCAAATTACTGTTACCTGGGCTTAGTCCCCTAAATTGAAACTGCTTCAGCTCACACTCTAGGTTCCCTTTCCTCCAAATGATTGAGGTCATACTATTTATGACCACATGATCCTCCTCCAAAGATGAGTAATAATCAGAAATGGAACCATGGGACTAATAAGGAAGAACAGAACAAAACAAAGCTGATTGATTAGACTGCAGAAAGACAGGTAAAGTGAGCAGCTGAAAGAAAATAAAACAAAAACAGAAAATAAACCACAGAGACTTAATCATGCTTAAAACAGAGTCAAGGATATGAAGGAAAAAAAATCTAAATCTCACACACACACACACACACACACACACACACACACACATGCACACACACACTCCACGTGTCCTGTATCATGCAGGTCTCACTCTGAGGCCAGCAAGAAATCACACTATCTCGGAAGCAACTAATACCCACAGGCCCATGTGCTAAGGAAAAAGTTTCCAAAAACTCTAAGATTTCTCAGATTACTGTGACCCCAGCTTAGTCCTCTGGCTCATCCCCTACATGTCTCCTAAAAATAGTTTATTCAGAAAGAATTCCCCTCATTTAGAAATTAATGGTTTTTAAAAACAGAATAAGCTTAATATCTATAAAAATTCAAGTAAAAGAGTTAACAAAAAAACAGATAAAGAACACACATGCACAAAAATTTTTACCATAAAATTAGTTAAAGCGGTCTGCATTAAATAAGAGAACTTAAAAAAAATAATGGTCTTTAAGCAATAAGAAGAGCAGATAGCTAACATTTACTGAGTGATTATTAATTTCTCAACACCACTCTAAGCAAACTATTTAAACTTAAAAGATTAAAGAGCATTCATGTAAGGGTCAAGGCAATAATAATAAAATCACCTAGATGGGTTAAAAAGGATAGCTTTGGACTTCACCATAGCAGTACTCAACTCTAGAAAACAATGGGGAATGTCTACAAAAACTATAGAGGAGGAAAAACCAACAGAGAAACATTAATTTAAGTACAAGAATAACAGCTATTTTCAAATATGAAAACTTAAGAATATAGTTCATCTGAATCTTTTTATATACAATTTCAAGAACAACTTCACTAACCAACAGGTAGAGAAAATAGTATCTTTAAATGGACTTAAATGTAGAACTAAAACTAAACAACAATGGAATTAGAAAATAAAATGTAAATGCTATGAACCAAGGTGATCTAGAACTAATATTACTCAAAAATCTACAAGTTGTTAAGGAGAGATGAAAGCAGCTCTTATGGAAAGGGGGCGCGATCAGTTGTGTAAACCCAATGAAGTTCACGGCTAACATAGTACTTACTGATGAAAGATTGAATGCTTTCCCCCCTAAGATTGGGAACGAAACAAGGAAGTCTGCTTTCATTGTTCCTATGCAATATTGTTGTGTTGTTCTAAGAAGAGCAATACAGCAAGGGAAAGAAATATAAGGCACACAGGTTGCAAAGGAGGAAGTAAAGTTCTTTTTATTTCCAGTCTACATTACCCTCACCCCATAATTAGTAAAACGCTAAAAACTATGCAACATTAATGAAGGAAATCAAAGATGTAATAAATGCTCTTCTATGTTCATGGATCAACATATTTAATATTATTATAATGTCATTTCTATCCAAATTCATCTGTAGATTCAATGCAATTACCAATCAAAATCACAGAAGATATTTTCATAGAAATCAATAAGCTGATTCTAAATTTATATGGAAAATCTGAGGTCCTAGAAAAGCCAAGATGATTTTGAAAAAGAAAAACAAATTTGAAGGACACATACTGTCTGATTTCAAAATTTATTATAAAGCTATTATATTCCACAAACTGTAATACTGGAAAAATGATAGAGATATAGGTAATAAGACAGAAGAGAAAATCCAGAAATAGACCCATGTATTTGGTCAAAGGAACCAAGGTAATTCAATGGAGAAAGGATAGCCTTTTCAATAAATGGTGCTGAAATGATTGGGCATCCATAGTTGATATAAAGACTCTCAAAATGCAATAATAAGAAAAACAACCCATTTTGTTTTAAATGAGAAGATTTAAATAGACACTTTGCCAAAGAAAGATTCAAATGGCAAACAAATATATAAACACATGTTCAACATTACTAGTCATTAGAGAAGTTCAAATTATAGCCTCAATTATACACCATCACACACCTACTATGATGGTTAAAGTTTAAAAGGTGACAGTACCAAGGGTTGAGAATGAAGCAAAACACTGGATCTCTCATATATTTCTGTTGGAAATGTAAAATAATACAGCTGCTTTGAAAAACAGATAATTTCTTAAAAGGTTAAACATACACTCAACAATCCACTACTAGATATTTATCCAAGAGAAGTGAAAACATATGTCCACACAAACACCTGTGTGCAAATGTTTAAAGCAGCTGTAGTCATAATCCTGAAAAATTAGAAATAACCCAAATGTCTATTGACCTGGGAGTGGATAAACAAATTGTGACGTACCCATACTTAGCAACTGAAAATAAGAAAGTACTGACACATGCAACAACATGGATGAATCTAAAATTGTTACGCCAAGTGAAATAGGGCAGACACTAGAGATTACATAATGAATTACTCAATTTATATGACATTCCTGAAAAGCAAAACTATAGATAAAAATCAGATCAGTGGTTGCCAGAGGTTGGAATGGTGTCAGGGGTTAGTTACAAAGGCCTACAGGAGACTTTATGACATGATGGAATATTTTACTATATGTTATTGTGGTGGTGGTTACACTATAGTATAAATTTGTCAAAACTCAAAGAACCATACACTTAAAAAGTGTGAATTTTGATACATGTAAATTATGCCTCAGTAAATTTGATGTTCAAGAAGAAACCAATTTATATAATCATGTAAATTATAGTTGTAAAGAAAATTATATAATTAATTAAAATTAGGAATTGGATGAGAGGTGTGTGGAAGTGGATATAAATTAATTTTCTTATTCATAGTAAGGAAGCACTAGTTAGTGTCAAAAGTCAACAAACCAAAAAAATGCAAGCTTAAGTATATTATGAAATACTGTGTAGAGTAACCACCAAAGGGTTTAAAACACATTAAAAATCTCCTGGCCCTGGCCATTATGGCTTAGTTGGTTGGGCATTGTCCTGTGCACCAAAAGGTTGCTGGTTTAATTCCAGGTCAGAGCACATGCCTGGGTTGTGGTTAGATGCCTGGTAGGGAGCGTGCAGCAGGCAACTGATCTATGCTTCACTCTCACATCAGTGTTTCTCTCCCTCTCCCTTCCTGTCTCTAAAAATCAATAAAAATATATTTTTAAAATCTTCTGAACTATCAAAAGGAAAATACACATTCAATTTTTAAAGTAGTATATAGATAATTTAGCAAAATAGAAAATAAAGCAATAACAACAGAAATCATAAAAGATAAGAGAATTAAGACCAAACCTATCTTCATAGCAATATACATAAATGGGATAAAGCCACCTATTAAAAGAAAAAATTATCAGGTAGGTTTAGAAAACCAAACTCAACTATTTGATGCATACAAGAGATACATTTAAACCAAGGTTAAATACTAGACATACATATCAGGCAATTATAAAAAAAAAGGCTAATAGAGTGATTATGTTATTAAGATCAACCCAAGTTGAATTTACAGCCCAGCAAAAAGCATTAAATAAGACAAATAAGTTAACTTTATAATGATAAAAAGTTCATCTGAAGATCTGTCATGGACCATTAATGTCAAAAATGCTAGCATGAAAATTCTTAAAGCAAAAACTACATAAGATTCAAGGAGAAATAGAAATACAGAAGGAGGGAAGTTAATTCATTCTCTTGATCCATGACAGACCACATAAATAGTAAAAAAGTAAAGATATAAAATCAAATTCTATATTTTATAAAATCTCTTTAGAATTTTAATCTTTTAAAAATATATCCCACCCTTTACCTTGAAAGAATATTCCATCTCTAAGGACCCAAAGAACATTTATAAGAATTTTGTTTATGTCAGACCACAAACCACTTTCAATATATTACAGCAAATAAAAATAGTACATATCATATTCTCCAATTATAATGTAAAGAAAGTAGAATTGATTTTTTTAAAGTAGAAAAATATCCCCAACTGCTTAAAAATTAAAACTATTTTTAAGACAAATCTAAAACTAAATTAAAAGTTTACTTAAAAGGCAATAGAAACTAAAATTAAAGGATATTTAGAAAATAATACTAATGAAAACATTGTGCATCAGACAAAACCCATGTGTCATGGCTAAAAACAATGCTTTGAGGAACAATTCAAAGCATGGACCAAATTATCAGGAAAAAAGAAAACAAATGAGTTCATATTTAAAACAAGAGGTTAAGAAAAAGAATAAGAAAATACATCTAAGAAAAGCAGAAAAAAATTAAAGACAAAATTATATACTAATGATTTTGAAACAAAAAATATGAAAATAAACATAAGGCCCAGCTGGCGTGGCTCAGGGCTTGAGCAACAACCTATGAACCAAGAGGTCATGGTTCGTTTCCTGGTTGGGACGCATGCATGGGTTGCGGGCTTGATCCCCAGTAGGAGGCATGCAGGAGGCAGCTGATCAATGATTCTCTCTCGTCATTGATGTTTCTATCTCTCTCCTTCTCCCTTCCTCTCTGAAATCAATAAAAATATATTTTTTAAAAAACTAATCACTTTAAGAATGTCAACAAACGACAAGTGCTGGCGAGGATGTGGAGAAAAAGGAACCCTCGTGCACTGCTGGTGGGAATGCAGACTGGTGCAGCCACTGTGGGAGACAGTATGAAGTTGCCTCAAAAAGTTAAAAACGGAACTCCCATTTGACCCAGTGATCCCACTTCTAGGACTATGTCCCAAGAAACTAGAAACACCAATCAGAAGGATATATGCACCCCTATGTTCACAGCGGCACAATTTACAATAGCTAAGATTTGGAAACAGCCTAAGTGCCCATCAGCAGATGAGTGGATTAAAAAACTATGGTACATCTACACAATGGAATACTACATCGCTACAAAAAAGAAGGAACTTTTACCATTTGCAACAGCATGGATGGAACTGGAGAGCATTATGCTAAGCGAAATAAGCCAGTCGGAGAAAGATAAATATCACATGATCTCACTCATATGTGGGATATAATGATCAACATAATTTGATGAACAAGAATAGATCCAGAGACAAATGGTGGGGGGGGAGGGTAGAGAGCAACCAAAGGACTTGTATGCATGCATATTAGCATAGCCAATGGACACAGACACTGGGGCGGTGGGGGCTTGCCCGGGGTGGGAATGTGTGTGTGTGTGTGGGGGGGGGGGGATCAATTGGGGAAAAAGGAGACATATGTAAAACTTTAGACAATAAAAAAAAGACCCCCCCCCAAAAAAAAAGAATGTCAACAAAATGAATAAAATGGTAGCTTGTCTCTCTTCTTTTTTTTTTTTAAAGTGATGTGTAAGGAAAGCATAAATACAGCATCAACAGTTAGATTGGGTTAAAGGAAAACCAAAATAATTATGAGAATAATTTGCATAAAATTATACAAATACATCTGAAAATCTAGATAAAATAAATTCAAATTATCAAAAACTGATCCTAAAATATTTTAAACAGATAATTACCAGTTAATAAATTGAGAAGGTTTTCAAAGATTAACCACTCACAAAAGCACCAGACCTCATCAGTCTGGCTAATGACTTCATTCAAAACATCATTTCAGTCCTAAGTGGTCCCTCAGCATGGAGATAGAAGGGAAAGATGGCACTGACAGTGAATCTGACAAATAAAGTGCAAGAAGAGAAACTACAGACTAATATGTAATTTATAAACAGTGCATGAAGTATAAGCAAATTAATAGATTAATACACAATGGTCAAATGGGGTTTATTCTTGGAATGCAAGAAATAGTTCAAAATTAGAATATCTATTAATCTATTATCACATTGATAGGTTAAATGAGAAATCCTAGTGTCAATAAATGGTAAAAGGGTATTTTACAAAGTTAAACTTTCTTCCATGTTTAAAAAGTTATGTATATAATATGTTCACATATATGCATATATATTCATATGTGTTTCTATGGACATATATTACATATATATACATAACCAAAATATAGCATCATATATAATGAATAATCATTAAAAATTATTGCCATTGTCATAAGAAACAAGGTAGATAATGGCATTCTACCTAAGAACAGCACAGAAGTGAGACGGGAGGGGAAGCGCATTGGCAGCTGGTAGTAATGAGAACAGTATCTGAATGGGAAGGGGGCTATTTCAGTGCTAGCCAGTACCTGTGTGCCACTCAAGAACAATGTCATATGGAATGACAGGGACATCTTGGCAAGATCAGAAAATTAGCTTCATACATGTGACTGGACAAATAGTAAATACTCTAAGGATAACGGGTTCTCACCGATGCAGAGGGGGAATACAAGTACGGAAAGAATAAAAGTAGAATGAATCCTGTGGCATTGAATTGGAAGTGGGGGTATTTGAACTCAGGGAGATATATGTGTATAAAGATTTGTCTGTGCTGCTCTTGCTGCTCCCACTGAGAGGGCCTGGGAGCAGTGATACTTCCATGACCATGAGCATAGTTTGCACCCAAATCCTGGTTTCCAGATGGCACTGTCCACTAAAAGGAACCAGGACTTCTTGGAGAAATGGCTTATTCCAGGAGTGTGCAGGTAAGGTACAAAATGAGCCTAGAATATCCTGTTATGCCAGAAAGTAAGAAAATGCTCAAAGAATAATGGGACATGTCAAAAGAACATAGATAGGAGCTTGAATATTCAAGTGATATTCAAATATGGCACAATTTGGGGGATCAAAGTAAATAGACAGTGTTGGGCGATAAGTTACTGAATAAAATAGGAGCCTCTGAATCTATCTGACAAAAATAAACATATAAACAAATAGGGAGAAGAGAAAGAGTAAAGTAAAATAAATAAATATAGATGAAATGAAGGAATGGAAAATCATTTGGCAATAGTCAGAGTAAAATTCAGAGAAGAAATGTCAATGGGTGCTGAAATTAGTGGGCAAAAATAAAATGAGAATGGAAATATTTACATACTCTCAAAAATATCTCCTCACAAAATACTAATCACAAAGGGAACAAAAAGGAACATTATAGCACAGATATCTAGCAGGCACCTCTTAAATAATTACTCAAAGTTAATATCATGAGTAGTGGTACAAGTGAACTTCATGAGACACCAGATAGTGCGCAGTGAGGAAAACTCAGCATCCTGTGATGTTCCTGCAAAAGATGCATAACCTGGGTCCTATCATGACAAAACATTGGACAAACCCAGACTGGGGCATCTTTTGAAATAAGATTGACCTATAATCTTCAAAACTGTCAATGTCTTGAAACACAAGAATAAACAGAGAAAGCGTTCCAGATGAAGGGAAGACTAGAAAGACATGACCATTGGGAACAGCACATAATCCTGGAATAGACCCTCTTGCTGAAAAAGACATCATTTGAAATTGATTTGGTTAAAGGCTAACAACCAGATTCATTTCTTGCAAAAGCAATTTTATTTTTCCTTTAGTAAATAGTAATAAGAGAATATTTAGGCACTATTAAAAAAAGGCCCTTTCTACAGCTACCTTTCACCTAATGGTTTTAACCTATAGCATCCATGGAAAAGGCATGGTAAATGGTTATCCTTTGCCTTTAATTACAGAATTTCAGAGAGGATTTGAGGAAAAGTCACCTTCAATGTGACAAATGAGGCATGTGCTCTCTCTTCTCTCTTTCACTATGAAATTATGCATATAATCAGATACAGATGACACTCTTTTTAATGCTAACGTTGTTTCAAATTCGGCCAATGAGCGCCTCTTCAATCTGGTTCTTATATACTTTTGCCACATGCCCATTGGTCTTTGAGTACTTCCTTGCTTTTTATGACTACAAGACATCCCGGGCTCACTTTGTACTTTTCCTGTTAACGTGCCTGATAATCAGTCATTTTTCAAGGAGATGATTCCTTTCACCTCCAAGATATTTAAAAACCAAGATGAAGATGTTAAGTATAACTGTTGCTACTGGAGTGGCCTTGATTCCAGACAATTTCAATGGGTGTAGTTTAATATGAAATAAGGAGTTTACATTGATATGCTCAATTCAGGTATACATATCAGAGGGTTTTTTTCCCCCTTGACTTCTCTAATTTTCTATTTTTATCTCTATTGCTTACATTAAAATATTTGCTTCCTAATAACATTAACTGATTATCTTATTTACTTTACCCTACTATATATAAAATAGTTTCAAAATTATAATAAAATATTACTACTAATAGTAAAACTACTGAGTTAAATTTTCTTTGAAGTTCTACTTGTCTTTAAAATATCTCACCAAGAATGTCATCAGGGAAACGCAAATCAAAAGTATGATGAGATACCATTTCATATCCACTAGAATGATTATGATCCAAAAAACAAATAGTAAGTGTTGACTAGGATATGGAAAAATTTGAGCTCTCATACATTGCTGATAAAAATGTAAAATGTTTCAACCTCTGGAAAACAGTTTCACAGTTTTTTAAATGCTTAATGTAGTTTTATCAATATGACCTAGCAATTCTACTCTTAGATATATACCCAAGAGAAATAAAAATATATGTCCACACACAAACTTGTACATGTATATTGAGCATAATTTATAATACCTAAAAAATTAAAATAACCCACTAATGACTGAATAAATAAAATGTACTATAAGGAAACATTTAATAGTGTTAATTATTATTGTTATCATTTTCAGCAATAAAAAGGAGGGAAGTACTGTTCATGCTGCAACTTATATGAACCTTGAAAACATGCTACATGAAAGAAATCAGTCACAAAAGACTACACATATTGAATGATTCCACTTATGTGTAATGTCCAAAATAGGCACATTTATAGGGTCAAAAAGAAGGTACGTGATTGTCATTGGAAGGGCCAAGAAGTGGAAGAATAGACAGGAACTACTAATGGGTACAGAGTTCTTTTTAGGGTCATGAAAATATTCTAAACTTAGATTGTGATGATGGTTGTACCTGTGATTATATGGTATATGAATTATATCTCAATAAAGATTTCTTAAATAAAAGAGAACTTCCCAAACCTCATAAAAGATATCTATAAGAGTCTCAGATAACTTTATATTTAATAGGAAAAGACAGACTGCATTTTCCTATGATCAGGAAAAGAAAATAGGTGTCTGTTCAACCATTTCTTTTCATCATTATACTGGAGGTCCTAGCCAGTGCCATAACACAAGCAAACAGGCAAGCAAACAAATAAACAAATAAGTAAAATATTGAAAGGGAAGAAGTAAAAGGACATGATCCCAAAAATCCTACAAAGGAGCTACTGGAACTAATAGGTGAATTTAGCAAGGTTGCTAAATGCAAAGCAAATATATAAAGATCAAATGTACTTCAACATACAATCAATAAGCAATTGGAAAATAAAATTACAAGAACAATTCCATTTAAATAGAATCAAAAGATGAAACACCTAGAGATATATTTGATAAAAATGCATGTAAGATCCATGCACTAAAAAGTGTAAAAAGAAAATAAAGATATCCAAATGAATGGATTTAGAAACCATGTTTCTGGGTTGAAAGACTGAGTATGGTTAGGATATCATTTTTACTCAAATTGATAGAGATTCAATGCAATCTGAATCAAAATACCAGCAAGTTTTTTTGTGTAGATATTGTAAAGATCTAAGTAGACAGAGCAATTTTGAAAAATTGTTCTTTTTTGAAGAACAAAGTTGGAGAACTTTTATATCTGACCAAGACTTATCATAAAGCTAAATTAAGACTTATTATAAAGCAAAAAGACATTAGGGTGTTGGGATAGGAAGAAAGGTATAAATAAATGGAACAGAATAGAGAACCTAGAAATAGAGTCACACATATATGGTGAATTGATTTTTGACAAAAGTGCCAATGTAACTGAAAGTGAAAAGTATACTCTTTTCAGCAAAGGTGCTAGAACAACTGGATATCCATATACAGAAAAATCAATCTTGATATTTTTTTTCACATTATACACACAGAAAAATCTCTAAATGGATTATAGACCTACATGAGTCTAGCATTATAAAACTTTTAGATGAAAACATATGGAAAAATTTTTGCAACTTTGTGGTAAGCAAATAAATGAGTGAATAAATAAAATGTGCCATAAGGAAACATTTAATAGTGTTAATTATTATTATTACCATTTTCAGCAATAAAAAGGAGGGAAGTCCTTTGGCTAGGACACAAAAATCATCTATATATCCTATCTAATAAAAGAGAAACATGGTAATTAGCCGTATGGCCGCTACCCTTCCCATTGGCTAATCAGTGAGATATGCAAATTAACTGCCAGCCAAGATGGCGGCCGGCAGCCAGGCAGCTGATGCGAGGGAGGCTTGCTTGCTCCAGTGTCGGAGGAAGCCAGGTTCCCCGCCTGCCTTGCCAGCCTCTCAGCTGCTCTCTAAGAAACATTGTAACAAATATAGAAGCTAAACAAAACCCTGGGCTTCAGCCAGCAGGACCACAACATTGTTTCAAATACAGAAGGTAAACAAAGGCCAGTAACCTGCTTTCAGCAGCCGAGGCCTCAGAGCTGGAGCCAAGCCTCAGAGCTAAAGCTGGCCCAGAATAAAAAAATAAAAAAAAAGAAAAAAAAGACAGGTTGGGAGCTTCAGTCACCCGCCAGCCTGAAAACAGCCCTCAGCCCCTCACCCAGACTGGCCAGGCACCCCAGTGGGGACCCCCATCCTGATCCAGGACACCCTTCAGGGCAAACCAGCCAGCCCCCACCCATGCACCAGGCCTCTATCCTATATAGTAAAAGGGTAATATGCCTCCCAGCACCGGGATCAGCGGAGCCACGAGGCCTCCTGGCACCAAATCAGCGTGATAGGGGGCAGCGCCCAAACCCACTAATCGCCCTGCAGCTCTGTGTATGACAGGGGGTAGGGCCACAACCTCCCTATCCGCCCTGCTCTGTTCGTGACAAGGGAAGGCGCCCCAACCCCCTGATCAGCCCTGCTCTGTGCCTGATAGGGGGGAGCTCCCCAACCCCCTGATCGCCCTGCGGCTCAGTGTGTGATAGGGGGTGGGGCCACAACCTCCCTATCCACCTTGCTCTGTTTGTGACAGGGGAAGGCACCCCAACCCCCTGATCGGCCCTGCTCTGTGCCTGATAGGGGGGAGCTCCCCAATCCCCGGATCGGCCTGCTCTGTGTGTGACAGGGTGCAGTGCCCCAATCCCCCCATGGGCCCTGCTCTGTGTGTGACGGGGTGGAGCCGCAACCTCCCCATCGGCCCTGCCCTGACTGTGACAGGGAGGAGTGCCCCAACTCTCCTATTGGCCCTACTCTGTGCGTGACAGGGGGGAGCTCCCCAATCCCCTGATCGGCCCTGCTCTGTGTGTGACAGGGTACGGAACCCCAACCCCCCTGATGGGCCCTGCTCTGTGTGTGACAGGGTACGGAACCCCAACCCCCCTGATCGGCCCTGCTCTGTGTGTGACAGGGGGTGGCGTCGCAACCTCCCCATCGACCCTGCCTTGAGTATGACAGGGGGCGGCGCCCCAATCCCCCAATCGGCCCTACCCTGAGCATCACTGGGGGTGGCATCACAACCTCCCGATCCGCCCTGCTCTGTGCATGACAGGGGGTGGCGCCCCAACTCCCCAATCAGCCCTGCTCTGAGCCCGACCAGGGGCTGCACCTAGGGAGTGGCCCTGCCCTCTGCCACCTGGGAGTGGGCCTAAGCCAGCAGGTCGTTATCTCCCGAGGGGTCCCAGACTGTGAGAGGGCACAAGTGGGGCTGAGGGACACTCCCCACCCCCACCCCCCACCAGTGCACAAATTTTTGTGCACCGGGCCTCTAGTATATATATAAAAGCCTAAGCGACCATTACAACCGGTCACTGTGACAATACACTGACCACCAGGGGGTAGACGCTCAATGCAGGAGCTGCCCCCTGGTGGTCAGTGCACTCCCACAGACAAATCCCCATGGCTAGCTAACCTCCCATGGTCCCACCCCCCTGGCCCGATCGCTGGCCAGGCCCAGGGACCCCATCCATGCCTGAATTCGTGTACCGGGCCTCTAACAAATCATAAGAAAAAACTTGATAAATTGAACTTTTATCAAAATTAAAACTTTTACTCTTCAAAAATGTCATTAAGAGATGAAAAGGCAAGTCAAAAATTGGGAGAAAATATATCTTGAATCTAAAATACACAAAGAAGCCTTATGGCTCAAAAATAACTTTTAAAAAGTAATCTAGTTTTTAAAAATGGGCAGAGGATTTGAACAGCTACCTATAATAGCAGGTATATAAGTAACTATTAAGCACATGAATAAATAGTAAACATCATTAGTTCCAAGGGAAATGAAATTAGAGCCACAATGAGATGCTATGACACATCCATATAAAAATGGCTGAAATTAAAGATTGATAAAACTGTGTTAGCATGTAATTCTCATATTTTACTGGTGGGAATGCAAAAAGCTAGAGCCACTTTGCAAACATTTGGCCAGTATCTTATAGAGTTAAACATATACTTATCATCTGACCCAACAATTTTACAATTCTAGATCTTTCTTAGCACCTGGTTATATCAACTTTGGGTAGAAGTGACCCAAGTTTGGAATATATATGATGCAGAGGCTATGGCAAATGGTCTAACTTTTTGGCCAGAGGCCAAAAAATAGTCAAATGTTCAGTGCCTGGAAAGCAAGAGATTGGAAGATTAAGTACAATGAGATCTAAGATAAAGATATGTGGATATACATATGGAAGTGAGTACAAAGTATGAAGATCTATGTTTCACATGTCAGCACCCACTAGAAAGTATCCACCAGAGAAGAGACACTAACCAACCAAGTAGACAAAATGACTTGGACAGCTGACATCAGCAACCTGTCATTGACTATATGGGCCCGTCCATCCTGGAAAAGCCAGAGATTTGTCCTACCAACAATAAATAAATACTCCAGGTCTGAGTTTGCCTTTCCTGCCTGAGGGAGCTCGGCCCAAACCACTGAGGGCTAACAGAGGTCCACCAACACCGGATCCCACACAGACCACAAGAGCCACTACAGAGCAGGGAATTTGCCTGTCTTCTAAGGCTTTGGGATCCACTATTTGTATCATCTCCTGCATCACCCACAAACAGCTAGCGTACTGGGAGGTTTTCTGTAAATAGTTTTTCAAGGTCACTCTGAGTTCTTGGTTTGTATCCCCAAATTGGGCAGATTTGCCATAAGTCAAGCTTAGATTATTTATTTTTTTCATCAGCTAGTGGTAATGAGTTCCATATGGCCACAGGTGTCAGCTAAGGTGCTTCTCCAGACATATGGGTTCTCTGTTGACACAGCTTGCTTGTGAGCTCCGGTTCTGCTTGTGCTTAACCCCAGGTGTATCCCAGCCATCAGGTGTTGGATGGCTACTGGGCCTGCCTGACCTTATGACTTGGTGGGACTGACAGAAGTCAGGTCCACATGCATGGTCTGTTGGTCCATCTCTATCGGGCCCAATCCCACCTTTAGTAGATAACATTTTCAGTTATTTCTGTTTTTTCATAAAACAGTTTTACTATGCAACCTCTGTTTTCTGTTTTTGTGCAATTCTGAAACAACGTGCACAAAAGTGAAAGTCAAACAAAAGACATATTTTTTAAAGGGTGCTGGTCCTCAGAAATCAAAAGATATAAAAATCCTAATCTCACCTCATGTTTGAATTGTAATCTTGTGCTTTGTTCCTGTTAATTTTGTTCTTAAAATTGAAAACAAAGGTTAAACTCAACTATGACCAAAGATTTCCATTGTTTTGCTTTATCATTTATATTTTTGTCTCTATTTTATTAAACATATGAAAGGGCCCATGATTAATACTAACACTTCTACTTTTCATTAAAATTGGGGCAAAGATAAAAATAAAATAGTCAACTAATTGTCCAATTCAACATATAGACAAAAGCACCCAGTATTCTCACACAAAAGCTTAATATTTACTTATCAGTGAATGTACAAAAATCTCAATTCAATATAAAGAAGGGTTTAGGCATTTAACTTTGTATGTATAAGTAAAGGTTGTCCAAAAAGTCAAATACTAAAATCTAATACCACTTATATTAAATTCAATTTAACATTTTAATGGAATACTAACCTAATAAAAATGGCATTGGACAAGCCATAATGCCTACACATGACAATCCTCTCTGGTGGACAGTGGCTATGAACGGTTTCTTAAATGTAGGTGCCGGTGCAGTAAGTGCTGCAGCACCCTGCCCAGATCCCTGAGGCCTAACCACTTCAGTGAGCCGAACCTTCTTCATTGTTGGTCTTCTAAGGTTCAGCTACATCTCTTGGCCTGAGAGTGTGAACACTGAAATATGGAAAAATGAACACCCCTCCTCTGTCTCCCTCCCAGCATCCTTCAACCAGTGACTAAGGGGAGCTGACATGTAAATACCCCAGCTCCCTAGCCCTTTATTGGGATAACACTGGGGCATGAGTTTTATGCCATTTTTCCAGATTTCTCTGTGGAATTCAACTCCAGTCATCCACAGTGCTTGATAATGCACCCTTACTCGCTGCCTTTCCTTCTGTGTCCCACTTCCTCATCCCCAACTAGTGCTTCCTACACTCCCCACGTAACTGAGTGCACTTGAATCCCCAGGGTGTCCTGGCGTCATTTGACTCTACCTCCACAGCTACAACTAATTGGAACAGCAATTGGCTGTCCAGTGACCTCTAAAGTGACCTGCTTTGAGACCTAGCTGGGCACTGAATATTGAATAATTTTTCATCTAATTACTAAAATTCTGTGGCACCCAGAAAATTCCGTTTTTGCTGATCTGAGAAAAAAATAGGTATAATTTTGATTCATTCACATTGATGGCTATTGTTGTGTTGGCTGTTGTCATTTTTTAATTTAATGATCTAAGAGAAAAGAAGTCAGTGCCCCTTACTAAATAGTCAGGTATTGCATATTTTAAAACTTCTTGTGGTACACCAGTGTGCCATAGCACACCAGTTGAAAATCGCTGGCATAGACTTCTGAACCCAACCAATCCCCTCTTGGGAATTTTCAATGTGAAATACTTGGGAACAGAATTATTCATGGCAACAGAAACAGAGACACACTGGTGAGCAATAAGACGATAAGCGCAGAACATCTTCAACTATGGAAAACCACGTTTTTTACATGTTTCAAGATTGTTAATTTTATCATTAATGAACCTGGAATTGAAACCGGTATCTTCTGCCTTTAAAGTATCTATCAACTCTCTAGATGTTCTTCCCTGTAAGTCAACAATATCTTACATAAATTTCAAATAGATTATTCGGGTATTATCACATCCTTATTTGTTCTATATCTCAAATTCCAAATTGCATCTGGTTATAGGAGGTATAACTTCTATCTTCCCCGAGTTACATCTTAAGTCATTACTAAAAACACAGTTCTGCAGTTTGTGACTGAAAAGAGATTTTCGGTTTGTCTTAATGCCAATGATAAAATTATTTAAAAGGAAATGCACACCCTTTTGCAGCTTTTAAGCCTAATACAGATAACATTGTGTTTAATAATGCATTAGAACTTTGAAGAATGTTCGTAGCCATTGTCTTGCGTTCTCCATACTGGAACCCAGGAGATAAGGAGGGTAGATATTATTACCTTACAACTGAAGGATGAGGAAACGGGGATACTAAATGTTTAGTTAACCTCAACAAGGTTCAGATGAGCTGTTGGTAAGGCCAGGACCTCAGTCTCCTGGCCTGGTACTCTTTGCCCTCCATCACTGTGATGTCAAGTTTTCTGTAATCTATTTTTTTTAAAATTCTAAAATTGGGAGTCCCTTGAAGGCAGGGGTCCCATCTTCCAATCTAATGGCTTAGAACAATGTGATCCACATGCAATGCCCCGAATGGATATTCATTTATGATCATTTAAATTGTTTCTAACAGGCCCAGAATGTTTTAAAAGAGTCTTTGGACAAGAAATAATCCTTGAAACTCACATCAGTGTTAATTGAGAGTGGATTTGATTTTTTTTAAGTCAAAAATTCCCCCAAGACCAATCTCTCTGCACATATGCTCAATCTAATACTTTCTTTTAAAAAAAGAAAAAAGAAAAACTAGAAAAGCAATTTTGAAAATGAAATAAGGCTTTTAAGATTTCTACATAATTCTGGCAGCATTGTGTCCCACTTTGTCCCATAATTACTGCTAGCCTAATGAAGATAATAATGACTAGAAGTATTATTTTTAAAGTTCTATTAAAGAAATGTGCATCACAGTTTACTGTGACTTCATAGTTCAGAGCCTAGTGTTCTTTTTGGGACATAAACTTGAAGTTTTCGTTTGCTATATTTAAATAGATAACATTTTATTTCTATACCCATTAAACAATGGAGAAATGGCATGATTTCTACCAGTGCTTCCTTTTAAGGAATATGTTTGTGACTTGAAGCACAAGGCCTCCCTATTCCTGTATCATGCTTAACTCAGGACAGAGACATCTGGCTGAACTGTGAGGTAGATGACCTTTATTTCTAGCAAACAGTGGCATGGGAGCTTAGGAATCTCATAATTATACCCTGAGGACCAGCTCCAAAACCAGCTTCCAAGAAGGTCTCTGGAGTGTCATTTCAATGACAGGGTAGCCAGAGCCGGTGCTTCCTTATACAACAGCTGAATCTTCTCATTGCGCTTGGAGGCTTATGGGCAGGTACCAATCTGATATTTAGTCTCCAGATTCTTCAATGTTTATCGCCAGCAGTTTAAATTGTATTTTCAAAAGCCTAATCCGCTCATCTGGTAAAATTCAAAATTCTTTGCATCTTAAACATAGTCTGTGTATCTTTCTAGGCAGTGTTTCTCACCGTCTTCACCGAGAGGAGATTGCTTGCTCTTCCTCACCGAGGTTACCTTTAAAGCCACTGTGGAAATTTTTGAATGTGTTTTGGGTTTAAGCTGTCAAAGTATATTCCTAGGGTCACAAATCATTCCTTTTCCCTTCTCCTGAGCTGCATTTTGAGCTGAGAATTTTTGAATTAACATTGATTTTCAATATGGGCTTAGGATCCTGATAACTGAGAACAAATTCATTTGTGAGCGTTATCAGCAGCCTCTGACAATATTGTTTCTTGAGAAAGGCTGATGATAGCAGGCTGATGATAGCATATTTGATGTGAATCTGATTCATAAAATTCTGAACTTCTTGCCACTTGAACGTTCATATACTGGGTAGAAGAAATGAAATCTACGGAACACATCCTGGATAACTTAACCAATAGGTCTTATTCAATTGCAGACACACAGGAGAGATCAATAAATGAATGAGCAAATAATTACATAATTAAGAGAAGTCACTTAACCCCACCACCCTTATTAAGTACATAATGTATTATGAGCATTTATATAATAGTATGTGTTAAACCTAAGATGCCTATAAAGATAGTATCTACAGTGGACATTGGTCATCTCTGTCTGGTATCCATCCCACCTTCCTATCTGATTAATTGTTCTAAGGACACTTGGTATGATGGAGATCCCCTTCCCCCTCCCCATCACAGCCAGGGGACAGGCATGTGACCAGCCTCTCTCTGGACTTCGAATGCTGAGTCGGAATAAAATTATTTTGAGAGAGTGCAAGATTGTCTCAAGAACAGAAGTGTGTGAGCCAGATCATTCCCACACTGTGACCTTAATTGTGGCTTCTGTTGCCCAGAGGACTCTTGCCTACTCTTTAAGCCTGTTTCTCAAGCTTCCCATTAATTCTCTTCACCCTGATTTCCTTCCAACCTTGCCTCCTCCTTCTTTTTAAAGAAGAACTGTGTTGTTTTCTGCTGCTTATAAAAAAGAACCCTGGCTTAAACTTATCAGTCAGGATCCTGGGAGAAAAGAGAATTCCAGATGATTCACCGGATGAGATTTTAATGAAGTGAGAAGTTACAGAGGTGTGAGAAGGGACAGAGGGACCAGTAAATTGTGTTGAGGCACCCAGAGATTATCACCATTACCACCTCTAGGCCTGAAGGAGAAAGGAAAGAAAATGGTATTACTGGAGGCCAGGAAGGAAGAAGGGACTGCTCAGTGCCGAGCAGAGATGGGAGTACTCCAACTTTTCCCTCCTCTTCCCCCCAACACTTCTGTCTGGGCCTCCCATTGGCTGAACTCTTGCAGAAACCTGTTGACAAGGAAGAGTGGGTGAAGCAGTATGCATGGGGTGAGCCTCCCAGGGCACAGCCTGCAGAGAGGAGGACAGAATATGGGTCTGAACCAGGGGGTATCAGAAAAACAGAATAAGCAACACAATAATAATATTTCACCTAATTAATTATGGACATAAAATAGCCTAACATTGTCATCCATGCTTATGATACTGTTAGTAATTTTTATTTTATTTACCAAAAGTTGTGACAGAACATTTTCTGAAATCGATACCAAAAGTAAATTGAAAGCATCTTTATAATTTACTACCATTATTAAAATCTTATTTTGACACCCAATTTTTAAAAATAATTTTGTTTCATATTATTTATTTTCCATTCCAAACATATATTTTGAGATCATACCAAATGAATTTATATAAATTTTATTAAATAATTCTAAAAATGTAAAATAGATAAACTGTGTATATAGTGTAATATGATTTTTAAAGAAAAAATTAAATTACTAATATTGACTTATCTCAATTGATTTTTAGTAAAGCTGAAGTTATATGGTACAGCCAAGTGATGGGACCTTATACATATCAAAAAGAAAGAACTTACTACAATAGTAATATTAGTCAAAGTAGAATTCAGGGCAAAAAAGACATTAAATAGGTTAATTACATAATAACCAGAGGACATTTTATATTAATGAAGGGCACAATCAACAAAGAAATTAACAGTCATAAAATTATATGTTTCAAATAAAATATATAAGTAAAAAGGTAAATAACACAGTAAATGTAGTGACTTAAATGTCTGTGTTGATGTATTAATCACAAAATTATGAAATTGAAGTGATAAATAATTTAATTAATAAGGTTGATTTAGTGACTACAAATTGAACTCAGAACTCAACAAGAATGTATTTTTTATTTAAAGACCCATGGAAACTTTATAAAAATGATCATGGATTAAGTCATAAAGAAATCTTCAGTGAATTCCAACAAAACAGGAAACATAAAAGACATTTTTTTACACAAATCTTCATAACTAGAAATTAATTTCAAAAGTATAAACTTAAAAACAAACATTTTGGGATGAAAAAAGAAACCACTAAAATATAGCTCTTGGCCCTGCCTGTGTAGCTCAGCAGTTGAGCATTGACCCCGGAACCAAGAGGCCACTGGTTCAATTCCGGGTGGGGGCACATGCACAGGTTGTGGGTTCTGTTCTCTGTGTGGAGTGTGTACAAGGCAGCCGCTCAATGATGTTTCTCTCTCATCAATGTTTTTATCTCTCTATCCCTCTCCATTACTCTCTCTCTCAAAACAGAAATCAATAGAAACATATTTAAAAACATATATAGTTCTTGGAACAAATCTGAAAGTAGAAAGTTCTAAGAAAAGAGCAATAATGAGAACATGATATAGCAGTATCAGTGGAACATGGCTAACGCAAGAAAAAAAGTGAACTATTTAATTCAAGAAATCAAGAGGCCCTGGCCCTGAAGCTCAGTTGGTTAGAGAATCGTCCAGATACACCAAGGTTTTGTGTTCAATCCCTGGTCAAGGCACATATAAGAATCAACCAATGAATGCATAAATAAGTGGAACAACAAATCAATATCTCTCTCTCTCTCCTTCTCTCTCTGTGATTAACCGAGGAACTTGGATGCATACATGCATAACCCATGGACACAGACAATAGAGTTGTGAAGGCCTGGGAGGGGCAAAGGTAAGTGGAGGGGATCCATAGGAAAAAACAAACAAAGGGGACATCTGCAATACTTTCAATAATAAAAATAATTTTTTAAAAAAGAGTAAATAGATAAACTTAAGAGTGGCTTATTCATTGAGAGAAATAAATACAGTAAAATAGACACCCCTTTACTTGGTGTATCAAAAGACGGACAAAACATACAGAGGATATATACAACTCAAAGCAAAGTATTTTCAAATCTCAAAGAAATAAATTACTTTCTAGAAAAATGCAAATGACCAATATTGACTCAGGAAAGACAGATGATTTGAACTGACCACTAACATGGAGGATATATGAAAGACTATCAAAATCGTATCTATAAGAAAAGCATAGGGTCCAGATAGTCACATGAGCAAGTTTTTTGAACCTTAAGGAATATAAAATTTCCATGCTACCTGAACCATTTTGGAGCATAGAAAAAATATAGACATTTTCCAAATCCAAATTCTTAAATCTAAATTTTACTACTGAAATAGGGGATGGATGGATGATGGACAGATGGATGGATGGATGGATGGATGGATGGATGGATGGATGGACAGGTGGAAGGGCAGGCAGGTGGGTGGATGGATAGATAGCTTTCATTCTTGAATACAGATTTTTAAATTATGCATAATCTGACCACTTCTTACTACTTCTGCAATAACCACCTGACTCTTCAATTGTTGAATAATCTCCTAACTGGTCTCTCTGCTTCTGCCCTTGCACTCTGTAGCTCATTCTTCACACAGCCACTAGAGATATCTTTTTAAAACATATATTATAGCATGTCATTCCTCCGCTCATATCCCTCCAATAACTTGCTGTTGTCTTTGAGTAAAAACCAAAGTTCTTACAATGGTCTGTAAGTGTTTGCATGATCTGCCCCCACACATGTATCCTACCTCTCTGACCTTTCCTCCTAATGCTCTCCTTCGTTGTTCAGTTCCAGTCTCCCCAGTCTCCTTTTAGCTCCTCAGGTATGACCGGCACACCACCACCACCTCAGGATCTTTGCACTTACTAATCCCTCTTCCTGAAAGTTCTTACCCCAAATTAAATTCTTACTCTCTGACCTCCTTCGGATGTCTACTCAAATGTCACCTTCTTGGTAGATCCTCAGAGGCTCTGCTACAGACACACTTAGCTTGCCTGCTTTATTTTTCTTCATAGCACTTATTACCATCTGACCTACCACATACTTTATTCATATATAGAATATATTATCTATCTGGTTCCCATTAAAATATAAGCTCCAGCCCTAGCCAGTTTGGCACAGTGGATAGAGCATCAGCCTGTGGACTGAAAGGTCCCAGGTTAGATTCCAGTCAAGGGCAAAAGCCCACGTTTCAGGCTCAGTCCCCAGCGGGGGGGTTGTGCAGGAGGCAGCCAATCAATTATTCTGTCTCATCACTGATGTTTCTATCTTTCTCTCCCTCTCCATTCCTCTCTGAAACCAATAAAAGTATATTTTTAAATATATATATATGCTCCACAGGGGCAAGGTTTACATGTTTACTCTTGTATCCCCAACACTTAGAACAGTGCCTTGCACATAATAGGTTCTCAATAAAAACTTGAGCAAGGTAAAAAAAAATCAGTAAAAAAAAAAAAAGAAAAAAGAAAGAAAAGAATAAGCATTTCCCACAAAAATGAGCAATTTGATAAAAAAAGAAAAAATACAGATATCCAATAAATGTATTGAATAAATTAAAACTTACTAGTAAAAAATTACTAGAAAAAAATTAAACTTACTAGCAAATTTTAAAAATATAAAATCAGACAGTGAGATTGCACTTATTACCTATTAAATTACAAAACAATTAAAAACAACAGTCAGTGTTGAGAAAAATGAGGAGCAAAGCATCTTATCAAACGCTGCTTCTTGTGCTCAAATTGACAACCAATCCAGAGGGCAGTTTGGCAATACATGTGGAAAGACTTTTAAAAGTATTCCTGCCTCTTTTGTCTGAACTTCTTAAAAATTTGTCCTAAGGAAGTTAGGTAAAAATATTCACAAAATTTTGGCTACAAAGACAGTTATCACTACCTACTTTATAATAATATCAACTATGAAGAGATAAAAATTAACATGTATTCCTATTCTTTTCCCACCTGTTATGGGAAAATTCTGTCTTTGTCACCTGTATGCTGGTCTTTAGAGACCAGAATCTGAAAAATGGGTAGAAACAGAACTGGAAAAGGAAAGATGCTGATTTCAAAAGACTGGCTGATTTTTTTTTTTAGGGGGGTGGGGATTTTTCTTATTTTCTAATTTACTAAAAACTGGGTTTTTTGGTAAGCAATTACAAAACTAGCTTTTAAAAGAAGAAAATTAAATGCCACCACTGTTGTGGAAATATGAAACAGTAAGTTGGTGGTGAAATTCAATGGAATATTTTCAATTTCGGAATTAACCCAGAATTCAGACTACAAGAATTTTTTCTTTAAATGGGGGCTTTTGGTTCAAAATGGTAACTGAGCACATGTGTTTTACAACTCACTCTCCTAAGGTAAAATTAAAATAAGAATGGATTTTTTAAAAAATATATTTTATTGATTTTTCACAGAGAGAAAGGGAGAGATAGTTAGAAACATTGATGAGAGAGAAACATCGACCAGACGCCTCCTGCACATCTCCTACTGGGGATGTGCCCGCAACCCAGGTACATGCCCTTGACCGGAATCGAACCCAGGACCCTTCAGTCCGCAGGCCGACAACTCACTCTCCTGAGGTAAAATTAAAATAAGAATGGATTTTTTAAAAATAAGTATAATCCCTCAAGAAGAAAGGAAAAGTAGAGGGAGAAGTTTTTAGCTGACAAGAAATTGCTACACATTTCTGATGAAAAGATGATGGAACAGTGTGTGCTGATGAAGACAAAAAGGGAAGCCCCACCTCGGGACACATACGGAAGGAAGTGCATCCGAGGAACCAGGAGAAGTGCAGCCAAACAGGACTGAGAATGGGGGCTGAAGCTCTGGCTGAACATTGAGGAATCATTTCTAGATGATTATGCCTAACAATGAACCCATCCCTACTTGTGGAAGAGCTTACCGTCAGGCACTTCATGCAAAGCAAAGTAATTTGACGGTTCTTCTCTAAAGAAATTGGGCTGATGATCTAGGAAGAACTAGAGTGTCATGTACAAAAAAATGATTAGCAGATCGGTATCAGAGTCTCATTAGCAACTCAAAAATTTGAAAGAATGCTTCGATATTTTAAGAGAATATTTTCTCATAAAAATGAGAGAGAGAAAGAGAGAGAGAGAGAGAGAGAGAGAGAGAGAGAGAGAGAGAGAGTTATATTGATGGAAATGGCACATATAGAGAGTGGCAAATCTGAAATTTGTAGGTGGGCCAGCAGTCCAGAAAAGTTGGGCAGGAGTTGATGCTGCAACTTTTAGGCAAAGGTTTTTTTGCTCTTAAGACCATTCACATTATCAAGAGTAATCTTTATTTAAAGTAACTGTAAATGTGAAGGACATCTACAAAGTACCCACAATATACCTTCACAGCAATACAAAGATTTGGTTTTGTCTAAATAACTGGATACTATATTCCAGCCAAGTTGGCAAAACTAACCTGCACAGGAGCGTACTTTAGCCTCTTTATGACATCGTGTGTGTGTGTGTGTGTGTGTGTGTGTGTGTGTGTGTGTGTGTTAAATACATGTAACATAAAATTTACCGTAGCAATGATTGAGGGTTATAATTTCTCTACATCTTTGCCAGCACTTGTTATTTCCCACCCCACTCCCAATCATCATCCTAATCACTAGGACTTAGTGGTTGTGAAGTGGTATTTCATTGTAGTTTTAATTTTGATTTTCATTTCCCTAATAACTGATGACATGGGTCATCTTTTTTGGCCACTAGTATATCATCTTTGAAGAAATGTCTATTCAAGTCCTTTGCTCATTTTTAAATTATATTTTTATAAAACTTTTATAGTTTTACCTCTTATTTTAGGTCTTTAATTTATTGTGAGTTCATTTTCTATATCTAAAGTGAGGTAAGTGTTCAACTTCATTATTTTCAAATGGATATCCAGTTGTCCTAGGATCATTTGTTGAAGAAACTATTCTTTCTCATTAAATTGTCTTAACACCTTTGTTGGCATCAATTGACCATAGACTGGTGGGTTTATTTCTAGACTCACAATTATATTTCACTATCTATACGTTATCCCTATACCAGTATCATACGGTTTTGATTATTGTAGTTTGTAATAAGTTTTTAAATTAGGAAGTGGGAGAGCTCCAGTTCTGTTCTTTTCAATATTGTTTTAGCTATTTAGGGTAGTTTGCACTTCCATATGAATTTGAGGTTCTGGGGGAAAAAGGTTATTGTAATTTTGATAGACATTGCTTTAAATCTGTAGATTACTTTAGATAGTACTGCCATTTTAGCAATTTTAAGTCTTATAATTCATGAGTATATTATCTCTATTTATTTAGGTCTTCTTTAACTTCTTTTAGGAATATTTTGTCGTTTTCAGTGTACATGCCTTTCATTTACTTAGTTAAATTTATTATTAAGTATTTTATTCTTTTGAATGCTGTAATAAATTGAATTGTAGTCCTGATTGTTTTTGGATTGTACATTGCTAGCATATAAAAATAAAACTGAATTTTGTGTGTTGGTCTTGTATCTTGCAGTTTCACTGAATTCATTTATTAGTGCTAATAGTTTTGAAGAATTCTTTAGAATTTTCTGTATATGAGATCATGTCATCTGTGAATAGTTTTACTTCTTCCTTTGCCATCTGAATGCCTTTTCTTCATTTTCTTGCCTAAATTCTCTGGCTAAAACTTCCAGCACAAAGTTGAATAAAAAAGCTCACAATGTTGTCTTATGCCTGGTCTTAGGGAGAAAGCTTTCTGTTTTTCACCACTGAGAAGATGTTAGCTGTGGGATTTTCATAACTTTCTTTTATCATTTTGTGGAAGTTTCAAGGGAATTTTTTTTTTGCAACTTCAAATTCAACACTCAGCCAAGCTCTCTATCAGAAGTGAGAGCGGAATATATTTTCAAACTTGTAATATCTCAGAACATTTGCATCACATTAATCTTTTCATAGGCAGTTGCTTCAAAATGTCCTACAGCAAAACAAGATACACAGTCATCAAAAGGAAGACATGGGATACAAATATAGTAGCTCCATCAAATCCAGGAGCGCAATAAAAAAAATGTCTAGAATGACATTAGGTCTAGAAAGCAATTAGTCCAAATTTTAATACTTTTAAGATCAAAGGATTCTAAGAGAGAGCTCTATGATAAGAGTTGGGAGTGGAGACAAGTATGAAAATATTTGTCCACAAATGAAGAAACTAGTCAAATTAAAGCATAAAGTCTGGAGCTTAAAGAAGAAAGAAATTGATTCCAAGTTATAAAGAGTAAGAAAGAGGCTATTTAGATACATAGTGGGGAAAGCAACATTAAGAAAACTGGTTGACTGCGTGAAAAGGTGAAGGGATTAACCAAACAACAACAACAACTCATAGACACACACACATAAATACACAAAGGAAACTGTCTGAACTAAATATCATGAAACAAACTAACGTGGAAATATTTTAAGTAATCAGTGACCTTTATTTGAATTTAACCCAAAAAAAACTGTCCTTGAAATGGCACCAGAGTTGTGAAATTGTACCATTGGGAAACCTTTAAGTGGTGAGTATTTACATACTCATAATAAATTTAAAGCTGCTTATTGCTTTTCAGTGTTCATAAAGAACTTCAAAGGAAGCTTTAATCATGGTTATAGAACAGAATGAAAATATAACCAACAGTCTAATGGGAAGACAAAAGAAAATGTTTTGGATTATCCCTTAAGCAAGATTTTTTTCCCCCCAGCTGTCTCTTAGGTTGAGTTCTTTATGGGAATGGAGTCTACCAACAGACTCTTCCAGATGTGTGGGAGAAAAAGGCAGCTTTATAAGGCAATGTGAGGATTGGTGGCATGAAGTCCTAAAAAGGGTAGGAAGGACACTTTTCAAAAGCAGAGGTTAAAAAAAAAGGAGGATATCCTGTCATCATTTAGGGAAGAAAGATAGAAGTAGTGATTATTAGTATAATTGAGGTGGGGCAAAGAAAGTTACAGGAGAATTTGTCAAATTACTTTGAAAGTTCCATCTCTATTTAACTAGTTTCTAACTTTTGCCTTAAAATTAAGAATGATATATCACATCCAATTTACTTTAAGCATAAATTTGAATCCATGAATAAAGTTTTTCATTTTTGCAGACACCACACCCTTTTCCTGTCCTCTAGTTCTGCTCAATTTTGTTCCCTCAAACAATTGTGCCATTATGATCATGGAAACCATTCCTCGCATTCTTGGCATTAACTTTTGGTCTTCTTGGTATCTATAACTCCTACTAGTATGAATGGGCATGACATCAGTATCAAAGGGTCATTTAGTTTGGTGTAGACCATGTGATATGCTCATAATGAATTATTTTCAGTGCATGTAATATATACAACTCAAAGCTTACACAGAATATAAATAGTTCTCGAACACATTCTGTCCTTTTTGAAAAGCAATGCTGTATTTATATGCATAAATCCCATGGTTTCTTCTAGCCATTTTGGATGTATTATATGTGATTTCACCAGAAAAGAAAAGTGGAAAGTTAAGCAATTACCAAATGAATGTATTTAATGGAGACAGTCAGTCTGGACCACATAAATAATAAAACATTTTCTTAGAACCCCTTTTTGAAACTTGAATTATCAACACAGACACCTCAATCCCTGAGTTATTTGTATATGTGCTGCCAATTACTTGAAATGGGGATATTAAATGGCAATATTTTGCCTGTTTTTATAGAAAAAGAAGAAATCGACCCTGTTTAAATAAATGTTAAGACTTTTAAGGTAGACACTGCCACGTTTAAATTATTTTCAATGTGGAGTGATGTATCATAAGCTCTAGCTGAATTATGAAGATTGTTGCTCTTCCCATGTGCCGCCTTCAAATACAACTTTTCCTAACAAAACTAGAAGTGGAGAAGGAAGGGGAATAGACTCCCTTAGATATTTCAGTCACTTATCTTAAATGGTCTTTTACATACATATGTACTTATAGTTAAGAACTCTGGGGCTGAGAGTGCAGATGTGTAAAATATATAAATTAGCACCTTGACTCAAAAGCCAAGGTATGTTTTTTTAAAAGTACTGAAACATGGATAAGCAGACCCTCCTATTCTTGCAGTTGCTTAGGGTGATCCCATGGGAAGCAGAAGGGAAGAATACTTCATTTTCCACTCTCTCCAGCCCTCTTGTTCTGTCCTGGGCAAAGGTTGCTCATTGGAACTATCCCAATAGGCATGTTACGTCCGAGAATGAGGAGGAAGCTGCTGAGAACTGGGCTGTGTTCTGGAGCCTGGCATGGATGCTATGAATACTGAGATGACGTCAATGATAAAAGATAATATAGAAAATCACTAAGAATTCATTGCAAGACAAGGCCAAGAAAATATTCATCTAAACAAAGACCTATTACCTGTTTTTAGGATTGATTGACAAAACAGTGTAATTGAGAAATCTCTACCATATGTATTGATCTCTTCCTTGTTTCATGGGGACTTCAGTCCTTCCTCAGTGTGTGTGACCATCTTCATGTCCTACCCCCAGCATGACCCTTCCTGATATTTACCCTATGATCTCTAAATCAATGGATTTGCTATTTCTCCCATCTGTATTCTCTGATATTCATGAGAAGACCATGTACTTCAACCTCCGAAGTTCTCCACCTCAAAAATCTCCCATCTAAAATTCCCATGATAGATGAGCCTCTGATTTGACATCTCCCCATCCATCCGTTGAACTCCGTGTGCATTTGTATGTCACTGAAACAGAAATGCCTGGGCCACCACATTTTCAGCTTTCTCTCCATCTTACTATCATGTCCATCCCGGCAGCCATTTAAAAAGTGTCACTTAGTGGCCTTTAGAGAGAGATTCCCACGGTTGAAAGGTGTTTGTTTTTTAAATCAGTTGCTGCAGATGATGAAAAGGTAGGCTTTGCCCTCTTCAAGTCCACCCCTTCCAAATAGTTGTATCCAAAAAAGTGAGTTTTTCCCCACTAACCGAACCTGTCCCCTGTTAAAACAGAAACAGGGATGCATGTTCCACTCCTCAATACATGTAAAATTTGTACAAAAATATCTTCTATGAAAATGATTTATAATCTGTAGACTTAATACCCGGGAGATCTCTTGAGAATATGAATCTTATTCTTTGGGTTGTGGGATTTTGTTTGTTTGTTTGTTTTCTCCAAATAAATTTGATCTTTAAAGCTAGAGTAAATAAATAAATGTGTCACTCAAAAATATCCTTTCTTTTTACTACTTATTGAAACAAAGCATGCTCATGAGCAGCTCATTCTTTAGCTGCACACTATTCCATAGTACAGATACATCTTTAAAATGGCTAACCATTTCAACAATGCATTCATCTGGAATCCCTCAAATGTTTGCTGATTTGCAAACCACTATCTTTCTTTGATAGAGTGTGTTCTGTTTTTCTCTCTTTCCTGCTTCCAGGCTGATAAATATTGTTAGAGCAAGTCACAAAAACCTACTGATGGAACGCATTTATAATTCATGCTCTCTAAGCTCAACTATATCCTTCTTGATGTTTGGCAATCTTTTAATGCCTTTCTTGCCAAATCACTATTTGAATCTCAACAATGACTATTCCTCACGTGTTTCACTCTCTTTAACTCCCAACTCTTACCTTGGTTTTCCTCCTTCTAAGGAGATGATAAAACATCACACTTGATTGAAAAAAATTAAGATAATCTGATTTAACATATCCCTCAATATTCCTTGTGGTCCATGCTCCTGTTATTTTTTAGTAAATGCAAATCTGAGCTTTTTCCCCAGGCTCATGCCTCAGTACCTCCCTTGAGACAATGCACTTCTCTCTTACCTGCTCTTTCCCAGAGAAATTAAGTAATTTGCTCATCTTCATATAGCTTAGAAGTGGCAGAGATCAGCTTCAAACCCAAGCAGCCTGGCTGCAGACTCTTGTGCTAACCCACTCTACAAACCTGCCTCTCACTTAGGCTACTGTCTTTACTCTTTTTCCTTTCTATCCCAATTTTCTGAAAGAATAATCTTCGCATTTCATTAATTCTTACCATTCACTCTTTAATTCTTTGTAGTTTCTCATATGACCCCACTAGTGTCCTAAAATACTCACTCATCAAAAGGCTTTTTCTTGCTTGCATCATTCTGAACTTTTCTAAAGGATTTAAATATATTAATAAGAAGAAAGGACATAGGAAGAGAATTCATATATACTATTCAGTATCAGAACCTTTGCAATTTATCTAGTCTAATTCTTACAACTCTATGGTATGGTAATACTATTTTTTTATAGCTGAGAAAAAATAGTTGCAGAATACATTCACTAAAGAATTTGTTTAAATCAGAACTTATTTTAAAATTAAAAATAACCACCCTAGCTGGTTTGGCTCAGTGGTTGGAGCATGGGACGGTGGACTGAAAGGTCACTGGTTTGATTCAGATCAAGGGCCGTACCTCAGTTATAGGCTTGGTCCCCCACCTACATGGGGGAGGCAATCAATCGATAGCTCTCTCTCACATCGATGTTTCTCTCCCCCCTTTCCTTCTCTCTTCCATTCTCTCTAAAAAAATCAATGGGGAAAAAACTAGGGTGAGGATTAACAAAAAAATTTTTTTAAAGAAACATAACCTTTTAGTTCTCAATAATAAAAACAAACTGTTTTATAAATGAGCAAAAGATTTGAACAGACACTTCCCCAAAAAGTGGTAAATGGATAATGAAAAGATGCTTAACTTTATTAATCATTAGAAAACTGCAAATTAAAAAGATACCACCTACACACACACTCAAGTAGCCAACATTAAGAAGACTGACAGTGCAAAGTGTTGATGAAGATATGAAATAATTATATTCATTGCTGGTGGGAAAGTAAAGTTGCTTTCAAAACAGTTTGGCAGTTTCTTATAAAGTTAAACCTACATCAACCATACAACCAACTAATCCCACTAAGAGGTGTTAACTCAAAAAAAATGAAGATGTATGTTCACACAAAGACTTGTGGTCATATGTTCATATTAATTGTATTCATAAGTGCCAGAAACTGGAAACAATTCAAATGTCCATTCAATTGACGAAGAGATAGCATATTGTGGTGCATTCAAAAAATGGATAACTACTCAGCAATAAGCAGGAATGAGCTGATCCTACAAAAACACAACTATATTGATAGGAAGCAGATCTATTGTTGCTAGAGTCCAGCAGTGACTGGAGGGGATTGAGTATAAAAGACTGAGGGAATTCTGAGCAGTGATAAAAATGTTCTATACTGTGCTGTGGTGTTAGCTTTACAGTAATATACATTTATCAAAAATTATCAACAATTCACATAAAGTTGGTGAATTTATAATATGTTACTAAATATTATAATAAAACAGTAAAATTTTAAATACATTATATTTTAAATAAAACAAATAAAAAATAGGAAAGACGTGAGAAAATTAGAAAATAATTAACAATTAGAAGGGCTACATTGACCTTAACTATGATCTCTCCCCCATTATTTCTTTTCTTCTATTCCCTCTATAAAATTCTATATTCTTTTCTTCATACCTCAAATTTTTATTTCCACAACAAGAGATTAATGCTCAAATTTTCTGATAATTTGTAATGCTAGAATGTGACTGTTACATGAACGGGAAAGGGAGACAGCCTTACAGAGTCATGTGGTGGGAAGTTTCTCATGACTAGATGAACAAAGTTCTGTTAGAGTGAGTGTGGACATGACTATGCTATCATAAATGGTGGCCACCACGAAGGCAGGACCAAATAACAGCTGACATATATTTAAGGTTTATGAGGTTGAAGCAGGGTATTTAGAAGTACAGGAGCAGAACCAGTCACAGCGTTCTATTAGCCCTTGAGGTTGACATATTTGCTTTCTCCTTTCCATGGTCTTGCCTTTCTATTTCAACTTCATCAACCTTATAATACATTCCTTCTTCATGTGGTCCCTAAATTCATTTTAAGAAGGAACAGGAATATAAATAAAGGAAGTCAAATTATAATAGTAAGGATAATACTTGTGATAACAGATTATTCCTATACATGGAAAGAGTATGGTGGTTTGTACTCTACTTAGAGTTCTTTTCCCAAAACACAGAAGTAATTAGTATTTCCCAGTACCAGTGTGTAATGGTATAAGGTTACAGAAAAAGAAAAAAAAAGAAATATGTTCTCATTTGTGTTTTACATATGAAAAAAGCTGAATTTATGGCTGCCTTTGTGAAAGTAACCTCATTTGAACCTCTAACTTGAAAACATTTATCTCCCCCACCAGGAGTGGTAACGTCCTGATGTGTGGATGTTTTCTGTTTGCCCCTCCAGATCCACTCTCCACCCCTCTCTAGTATGGACTGCATCAGTGAGCATCTATTCTTCTGCCATTCCTTCTGATTTGACCAATGAGAGCTAACAGCAAGAGGATGAGGAGAGAATAAAGTTGGGTATTTATCCCCCAGGTTATTTTTAATGTCAGTCCACACATTGAAATTCTCTTTCAAAAGTCTCACTGCTATCATATACAGCTGCTGGCTCTACAAATTATCTGGCTCTACAAGTTCCATTGTGTGTTTCCTCCCCTTTCTCCTGCAGCCCTAGTAAAGACAAATCCGTAGGGTTTCATTGACCCTTGTTTGTTTGTTTCCCACTATCCTGCTGTGGTGGGTTGAATGGTGGCCCCCTCAAAAGATATATCCACAGTTTAACCCCTAATGTGGAAGAAAAATGATCTTTGCAGATGTAACTAAGTTTTGAATCTTGAGATGAGATCATCTTTTACTATTTGGATGGGGCCAAAATCCAATGACAAGTGTTCTTATAAAAGAAAGGCAAAGGATATTTGACCTGGACAGAAGGTAACAACGCAATATAAAAAAATGGTCACAGAGATTGGATGATGTGGCCACAAGTCAAGAAAGTCAAGGAACGCCAACCTCCACCCAAAACTTAAAGAAGCAAAGAAGGATTCTCCCCTAGAGCTTCCAGTGGGAGTGCAGCCCTTCTGACACCTTGATTTTTACTTCTGGCCTCCAGATAGATGAGAAAATAAATATCTGTTGTTTTAAGACATGAAGTTTGTGGAACTCTGGTATAGCAGCCTAGGAAACAAACACACCTGCACATAACTTGGTAATCAGACCTTCTTAAAATTCTTGCCAATACCCAGTTTGTGTACGCCACCTATCTCCTGCCGAGATCTGCTGGGTATATCTGGCAATGAGTGAGTGTCTCATTATTATAACTCTGAACTCCAGGAGTGTTCTGGTGACATGCATGCAAAACTGGTATTTATAGTACTTATCCTTATTAAATAATATTTAAACATGTATACACTTGTAAGTTTCTATTCAGCTTGAGATATGTCTAGATGCATGAGGTACGTTACAAATTCCCCAAATAAGCTTATTGTGGGGTTGTTTTTCCTGTCAGATAGTTCCACAGGAAGGATTACAGTTTTTAAGATGGTCTATGAAACAACTGTGCAGTGAGAGTTGATATCTGGAAGAAGAGACTCTACCTTAGCTTCATGAATAAGAATTTTCATATCTAAATTGCAAAACGATAATGAACCAAGAATAAAGTCCCTGGGTGGCCTACTACAACAATCCCTGTGGGAAAGATCGGGCCAACAGATAGTTGTGAGAACATTGATTATAGAGAGGTACAGCCATGACACAGTCTAGGTAAAATGAATCAGAGAAGAAGCCCAGGACAGCTCTTTGGGGAGCACCTATATTTAAGGTGTATGGGGTTGAAGCAGGGTATTTAGAAGTACAGGAGCAGAACCAAGAGAGTGAAGAGTTTTAAGGTGCCTGAAAACATGGAGTGTTTGCAAATCTGAACTGTAGAGGTTCAGCGAATGAGCACAAATAAAAAGCTATTGATTGGGGGCTTTTAGAGAGTGCCTGGGACAAAAGCCAGATTGCAAGAGAAGGGTCTGCTGATTGCTGATAAGGGTCCACTGTGTGGGTCAACTTTCAAATACACAAACAGCAACGATTTCAGAGCAACCACTTGCAATGTTGACTGTACATTTTAATCCCTGGAACGTTTTAAACAATCCCAGACCAAGCAAATCAGAATTTGGGGATGGGGAGTCCAGGCAATACCATCATTTAAAAGCTCTTGGGTTCTTCTAATGAGCATCCAAGATTGAGAATCACTGCTATGGAGTGGTCCACAAACTATAGCCCAGGCCAAATCCAGCATGCTGACTGTTTTTATAAATAAAGTTTACTGAAAAACAACAGCATGTATTGTCAGTAGGGTTATTATCAGTCATTGATATCATCTACAATGGCAGAGTTGAGTAGCTGTAATGGAGACGGCATGGCCTACAAAGGTGAAAATATTAGCTGTTTGGTTCTGTAGAAAAAGTTTGCAGGCCTCAGTATAGGGCAGTCTTGGTACTGTGGACATTTCTTTTTTAATATATTTTTATTGATTTCAGAGAGAGGAAGGGAGAAGGAGAGAGAGATAGAAACATCAATGATGAGAGAATCATTGATTGGCTACCTCCTGCACTCCCCCCACTGGAGATCGAGCTCAAAACCCAGGCATGTGCCCTTGACAAGAATCAAATCCGAGAATCTTCAGTCCACAGGCCAACGCTCTATCCACTGAACCAAACTGTCTAGAGCTCTGTGAACATTTTTGATGGGGAAATTTTCTTTTCCTTTTACTGGTTTTACAATATTTTGATTCATTAACATTGACTCACAACCAACAGCACCTGTGCATTGTAGGAAGTTTAACAGCATCCTTGACCTTTACCCACTAGATGCCAGTACCACCCTCTCCCAACCTCCAAACTCCACTTAGTCAAGACTATCAAGATACCTCTACACATTGCTAAATGTCCATGTAGTGCAAAAATCACCATCATTGAAAACCACTGCTATAGAATATCAAAAACTATCATCTTATATGTAAGTTGATTCTTGTTACTCACAGTGGTTATGTTCTATAAAGTCACTGGGAGCACTGAATTAGTGAACACTGAGCTATTGCTCCTAAAGGAAATACAAGGTTAGGTTCCTGAAAGCTTCTGTTCCCAATAAGATCAATATATAATCTTGTTTTATTCTGGTTAAAGACAACATATCTGATACAGATTTTTCACAAATAGTTATATGCAGTATTTCTTTATAATAAGACACTAGCCTACAGGGTTAGGCTGACATTTTCCTGACCCTGAGTAAGGTGACTGTAAATTTCTTTGGTTTTCAGCCTCACAACAATTCATTATTTCATGAACATGCAAATTCAGCCACTTCCCTATTCTTTTCATAGCTTCATCATACACTGTACACATTACTGTAGCCCTTTCTGGAGCAGTCTTAAGTATAGACTGGTGAATTTTCTCCTCCTTTTACTGGATGCACATACAATATTTTGATTCATGAACATTGAAACTCACAGCCAACAGCACTAGAACTCGTGCCTAAACAAAGCTTATCTAATACTGTACATACAGTTTCTGCATAACGCATATCACAGGCTTGTGTTTAGGAACACTAGACAGCACTTCAACACTCTACTTGGAGACTTTAAATAGAAAAACCACCAACAAAAAGCATAAAAATGCAAAAATAAATTTGGCAAAAAATATAGGCTTCAAAAAGGACACTGTTTACGGAATGAGAGGTGAAAGAATAAGGCACAGCCTGGCCTTGTTTGGCTTCATCTGGAATGTGGGGACAGGGGACTCAATCTGCTCACTGCTCTGTGCGTGTTCACTGATGTTCACAAAAGCACCACAAGTCTGGATAATGGAATTACAAACACATTTTATTGAGTAGACTAAATAATAATGAGGATCAGCTACGTAAGAAATCAACACTACACTTGGTAGTTTTACAAATCTCATATGGACAAGGACGATGATTTATTTATCCTTATATATCAATTGCTTAACACATACTAGTGTTCAATACATATTTGTCTACTAAACTCATGAATACTACAAATGAGAAAGCATTTTAATCTGCTTGGAGGTCTTTTAAAAGTAAGCAATTCTTACATATAGCATGAACAATAGGGGGAAGAGCTAGTGATTTTTACTGTTTTAATACCAACCGAAGGAGTTTGAAACTTGGTAACTGCCTGACTGTGGGAAACATACAATTTGGAGACTGCACCACGGGGCAAGGAGAGAGGGTGACAAGTGTGCCGTTAAGGTAGTGTGCAGGCCCCATTAAATGAGAAGGAGTTTGGAATGTGTATCCCCATTCATCCTGACTAAAGTAGGTCAGGCTGGCTCTGGACATCCCAAGAAAGTGATAGTTGTCTCTGACTCTCCATGAAAGTTAACTGAACCTTAAGATTTAGTTCATCACAAAACAGTTGTCACTTTGCTTAGTAAAGGGTAATCCTTTTCTCGTGTTTGCACATCATCTAGGAGTTCCTGTGCTGTCTGGAATTTCTGTGAAGAATTCCTCATTTCCACACACCACAACTTTTGCTAATGTCTAAGATCAGTATAATCATTGCAACAATAACATCTTACATTCTAAAATGAGTAATAACAGCTGACATATATAGTGCTTATTACTTACTAGGTACCTTCTCAGTGATGGATACATGTATGATATAAATAATATCATGAGTAAATATTATCTATTCATAACCACTTATGAATAGGGACAATTATTGTCTTCCCCATTTTATAATGAGGAAATTGAGGCACACAGAAATTAAGTGACAGAGCAAGATTTCAAATATATGTTTATCTCCTGACTCTCACCCACTAAGGCATCTGCATGTATGAAAAGACTGCATTGTCATTTGATATGATAAACGAATACATCTTTGACTGAATCTGTAGACTATTTGACTGTAATAATTGTTAAACATATACCTACTGAACTCTGGTAAAACACAAAATTGTAATGCACTTGAGAAGGTTGTAGGTTTTCACCAGAGCCTGATGAGAAAGATATTTTGTTTTCTGCTTTGTTTTATTTTGTTAGCGGATTCAGACTGTCTTCTTTTTCTCTTTTGTCCTAATGTAACTTGCTTCAAAATTATTTATAACAAGAAAAATAAAACCACGTCTTTGTCATGGGGATTTCATGATTCATAAACAAAATCAAGACAACTTGTCAAAGTGGTATTAACCATTTTCCCAAGTATAAAAATACGACCTTAGAAAGTCCAGGAGATACTGTAACATGAATGGTAGAAAACAATGGTTTCAACTAAGACATAATCTATTTTAGTACACACAAACGAAGATGATTTAAAGGCATAACTTTATACAGTGGCTGCCAGAGGAACCTTGAAAACACACTCTGTTTGGCCCATAACAAAATTAATCATGTGCAGCATGGTTGAATCTGATAGAGAATATTTTCTAGCACTTGTGGCTACATATCAGCCTCAGCGCCAAAAAAGAAAGAAAAAAGACCAAAAAAAAAAAAGAGTGGATCAAGGGGGACTATTTGCTATTAGTTACTATCTTCCAAATAGAAATTTTCCAAGAAAAAGAAAATAAGGAAACTAGGCCAGCCAGAAGGTTGATATCAGAGGGAAATAATTGATCTATTTTTGTAGAATAAATTTATAAAATAAACTAGCTAAAACTACAGCAATAATACATGATGCTTTAGGAGAGCATGTCCTCATCTGTTAAGAAAAATGCCCATGGGGTGCGGGCAAACAGGTTGGGTGTGTGCAAAATATAAAAATAGGATGTTGATCGGGCCACTTCTGTCCTTGACTAATCTTTGTCCTTTTAAGTCTCTTCAGAATTTTCAGCTTCCTGATATTTAAAACAAGTAAATAAAAGTTGATGGGAGGCAATTAGCCAAACACCAGTACAATGGTAAATAGTGATTTTTTTTTTCTCCTTATGGAGCAAAAATAAAACTTTATTTTGTGTGCGGAAGAAGGTAGGGTGATTTTCATTATTATTTATCTTAAATATAAGCTTGTCAAATAAAATAAAATTTAAACATAATCTAATTCACTAAAAAAGAATAAAATATTTTGGGGGCTGCGTGAGGGATTTAACATTATCAACTACTTTAAATATAATCATATATTCCCAGTCAAATGTCTTAAAATATTTAAGGTATGTAATTACACTTACAGAATTTAGGACTTTTAGAAAATATTTGCATATCTTAACATTACAACATTATACTACTATACCTAAAATCACAGACAATATAAAATACACTTTGTTTTCTATTTTTCCCCTTCATTTTAAACTCATGAAAAATGTCTAATATTAGATCTAAAGTTGTAAGAAGTACATGGAGACTCTCTGTTAATTGTGTGAAAATTAAATGGAAAGTGTGGATAGGATTTGAAATGGGGTTGTTGAGGAAATGAGAAATGCTCCCAGTCCCTGGATCTTGTTAAAAATAGGACAGAGTCTCATTTGTCTGGGCTGGTTTGGGTGTGGTCACAACTAGAGGCAGGAGGATGGACTAGAATAGATGACCGCACAGTGTCCCTGTCATCCTGAGGAATCTAAGGTTCTAGAAACACTTGGACTCAGGACTGTGGGAACAAATAAAAGAAAAACGCTTCCAACTTTGTATTGACCAACCAGGGCCTGAGAAGTAAACACATCTTTCATTCCTGTATGTTTCTATTACTGAGAAACACCTAGAATATATGGGTAGCTTCATTTTGCCCAATCAATGTATTAGTCACGATGGTGCTAAGAAAGGATCTCAGAAATTATCCAGCCTCAGGCAGAGCTTCCCAAAAGTGTGTAACTCTTAATTTTAAGAAATTGAATTTCCTGGGGACTCGGGGGAGCATACTATTTAAAGGAATTCTATATTGAATCTTTTTGTTAAGAAAATATTAATCCTCTGTTTTGATTTTTCGTTTGTCCATAATTCTGGTTTTCATAAAGTGAGGTGCACTTGTATGGTGCTGTCTTAATTTTCACTACTACATTCAGATGCTTCTTGAATGTTTGATATTTACTGATTTTGTATTGCTGAAATTAAAACTATACAAACTATACAACATGGAAAAATATGAATGAAATGTTACATGAGAAAGGTGGAACTTGAAATTTGCTATGATTACAACTATATAAAAATCATAATTATATCTGAATCAGAAGTCACTTTTACAAGATAAGGGTAGATAAAAAACACAATGTTACAGAAAATTTACATAAATGTGCCTACTGTTTTGAAAATTAATTATAAAATTAATTAAATGAACTATTCATATCTCCCGGTGACTCATTGTTTAAAGTGAAATAATGACCCACAATGCATTCATTATGAACTCAGTTCAAATCCTGATTTCTCCACTCTGAAGGCTTGGGTTGGACGTAACCTCCCATAGCCTTTGTCTTCTCCTGGCAAATGCAATGATAATACCCTACAAAGGTAATTGAGAGGATTAAGTGAGATAACATTTAGTAAGTGGCTGACATTGTGTAAGAGTTATGAAGTGTAAAAGATTCACGGAAGTTAAGTGTAAGCATGACTTCCAGGAAGCCTACTGAAAATGACTGTATTTCTGCAAGATCCTGGTGGGCCAAAGATGCCCTGACCTAACCACACTTTGCCCATCCGCCCCTAAAGCCAGTTACCTATTAAGCAATCTAGTCTCCCTGCACAATATGCATTAAAGGGTGTTAATTTCACCCTTTGAGCACACTAAGAAACCAATCTTTCAAAAAGTTGGAATATCTTCATGATTCCACAGCAGTAAACACCACGGCCCTGTAATCACATTACCCAGGAGCCTAACTTACTTCCTCCTAGACATCAGAATACAGGTACTGTTCTCCTGAATGCTAGATTACATTTCCTCCTCACACTAGGCCAGACAGCTCCTGAATACAAGGAAATCCATCTAAAGCATCTTGACAGGGCAGGATTACTTGCATTTCATTATCGCTGCTGTGTCAATCACAATATATACCAAACTCGGAAAGTCCTGACAAAGACTGGATGGCTTACAATCACTGCATTCTGCATTGTACATGCAGAAATGGACACAATTGAGGATTGTATAAACTAAAATTTAGTTCATCAGACAGATTTATAGTCTTCCTTATGTTTCAATATCCATTAAAGTGGGAAGGTTGCAAACAAGAAAAGGTTTATGAAATCCTAGAAATATAATGTAATGGGGAATGGTGTCCCCCAAAAGTGCAGGTGAATAGCTTAGTGTCAATCTAGTTGAAAACTACCACACTGGGGTGAATTTTAGGTCCCCAATGTTGTTCAATATTTCTTATCAATGATGAAATGGAATCAGAGAAATTCTCAATTCCAGTATGATAACAAATATGACAAGATTATTAACACTTTAAAAAAATTGAAAGTTTTCTTTATAAATTAGAGATACATAAACAAAGAATTTTGATGGAAAAGTATAAAGGCATTATTAACATATGCCCTGAAATTAAAATATTCCCTGTTGCCATAATAAGAGAAATGATGGCATACCTAGACATAAACACCAATGGGTTTAAGATTACAGTGGAACACAAGCTAAAGATACTGACAAATCAATAGTGGATTTGTCTTGTTCCTTTTTATAATAATAGAACATGATAGTATGCTAAAGGGAGGGTGGACTATAAGAGCTTGGTAGAGCACATTCTTTATTGAGCATGATATAGTAAATTATAGGAGGCTGAAAAATGCATCTAAATATTAGAAAGCTAGAGGCCCAGTGCACAAAATTCGTGCACAGATACAGTCCCTAAACTTGGCCTGCGATCAGGGCCATCTTCCCTGGCTGCTAGCAGCTGGCCCTGTCCCCAACCGCCACCCACCCCCGGTTCCCCATTCACCATCGGGTGATCAGAGCCTGCCAGTGGGGGGGAGGAACCAAGAGGTCGGCCATTCCACCTACTCATCGGCCCTGCCCCCACTGCAAGTTGTCCTCTGTGTGTGGGGCGACCGGCGGGGAGGGGGCTTTGGCCTGGCACCACCCGCCCCCACCCCACCACCCACCCCTCGTTCCCTATTTGCCTTATCACTCACAGTGCAACAAATTTGACCTTGTAACTCACAATGCAACAGTATAAAACCCTTCAATAACTTCCTTGTGCCTACAGAACAAAGCCCAGGTGACTGTCTGTTTTTTTTTAATATTATGTTTTTTAATTTATTTTTTCTTTATTGATTAAGGTATCAAATACGTGTCCTTATTGCCCCATTGCCCCCCCCACCCCCCTACTCATGCCCTCATCCCCCTGATGTCTGTGTCCACTGGTTAGGCTTATATGCATGCATACAAGTCCTTTGGTTGACCTCTCCCCCTTACCCCCACCCTCCCCTACCTTCCCTCTGAGGTTTGATGGTCTGATTGATGCTTCTCTGTCTCTAGTCTGTTTTTGTTCATCAGTTTATGTTGTTCATTATATTCCATAAATGAGTGAAATCATGTGATATTTATCTTTTTCTGACTGGCTTATTTCGCTTAACATAATGCTTTCCAGTTCCATCCATGCTGTTGCAAATGGTAAAAGTTCCTTCTTTTTTGGGGCAGCATAGTATTCTGTTGTGTAGATGTTTTTTAATCCACTCATCTGCTGATGGGCACTTAGGCTGTTTCCAAATCTTACCTATGGTAAATAGTGCTGCTTATGAACATAGAGGTGCATATATCCTTTCTGATTGGTGTTTCTAGTTTCTTGAGATATATTCCTAGAAGTGGGATCATTGGGTCAAATGGGAGTTCCATTTTTAGTTTTTTGAGGAAACTCCATACTGTTCTCCACAGTGGCTGCACCAGTCTGCATTCCCACCAGCAGTGCAGGAGGGTTCCTTTTTCTCCACATCCTCATCAGCACCTGTCATTTGTTGATTTGTTGATGATAGCCATTCTGACAGGTGTGAGATGGTATGGCATTGTCATTTTGATATGCATATCTTGGATGATTAGTGACATTGAGCATGTTTTCATATGTCTCTTGGCCTTCCTTCTGTCTTCTTTCAAAAAGTGTCTATTTAGGTCTGTTGCCCATTTTTTGATTGGGTTGTTTATCGTCCTTTTGTTAAGTTGTATGAGTTCCCTGTAAATGTTGGAGATTAAACCCTTATCGGTGATAACATTGGAAAATATGTTCTCCCATGCAGTGGGCTTTCTTGTTGTTTTGTTGATGGTTTCTTTTGTTATACAAAAGCTTTTTATTTTGATGTAGTCCCATTTGTTTATTTTCTCTTTAGTTTCCATTGCCCTAGGAGCAGTATCAGTGAAGAAATTGCTTTGGCATATGTCTGAGATTTTGTTGCCTTTGGATTCCTCTAGTATTTTTATGGTTTCCCATCTTATGTTTAAGTCCTTTATTCATTTTGAGTTTATTTTTGTGTATGGTGTAAGTTGGTGGTCTAGTTTCACTTTTTTTGCATGTATCTGTCCAATTTTCCCAACACCGTTTATTGAAGAGAATGTCTTAACTCCATTGTATGTTCTTGCCTCCTTTGTCAAATATTAATTGAGCATAGTGGTTTGGGTCGATTTCTGGGTTCTCTATTCTATTCCATTGATCTATATGTCTGTTCTTGTGCCAGTACTAGGCCAGGTGATTTTCAAGGCTCTACATGTTGCTTTTGCAGAAAATATAGAAAATTTTCACTTGTTGTACAGTAGTATTCTAATAAGGTTGTCATGATCCGGCTCTCACTTAAGCTTTTCCAGTCTCAATCTCTACTCACCTCTGCATGTATTTGGATTTGTAAGCCTTCCTGAAAGTTTTATACTTCTTCAAACATACTCATACTGTTTTTCATATTCTGACATTTTGCTTAAAATTCTCTAATTCTCTTCCAACTCTTACCCAATTCCACCCCAATTGTATCCCTATTTACTTAGTGAATCCCCCCCCCGCCCCCCAACACACACACACACACAAATTAGAGCTTTAAAATGTATCTTCTTAGAGAATCTTCATTGGACTTCCTCCGTCCAAATAAAGTGCTTCTTTCTTCTCTAGCTCTCTGTACTCTATATAATTATGTGTTTGCAAGTCTTTTTTTTCTCTATAATACTGAGAACCACTCGAGGACAGGAAATGTAGTCAATACATCTTTAGTGCCCTGTTAATTAACACAGTGTCAGGCCACATAGTAGGCATGTACTAAATAATGCCATGAATAAATATTGAAAATTAAAGCAATAACATCAATAAAACTATCCACTATCACAACATTCTACCACACACTATTATAATTTTTACACAAGTATTTTCATATATTTATAGATAATAATTTTACATAAATTATCGATTTCAATTCATAAAATTTGCACAGTTCAGTATTCTGCATTTATTTTTCACTTTGGATAGTTTCCTTGCTCTCTGCTCAAGTTCACTAATCTTTTCTTCGGCAATGTCTAAGCTGCTATTAATCATTCCAAGTACAATCTTCATCTCAGGCATTGTTTTTTATAAATAAGTAGAGAACATAACTGCAAATTAAACATACAGTATAGTACGGTTGTCAGCTAAAATGTGCCCTGTTCATGCTATAATATATATTTCCTTCCTTCCTTCCTTCCTTCCTTCCTTCCTTCCTTCCTTCCTTCCTTCCTTCCTTCATCTTTCTTTCCTTCCTTCCTTCCTTCCTTCCTTTCTACCTCATTATCCCATTAAAAACAAATTTATCTAACCTAAGTTCTTTTCAAGTCTGCTGGCAACTTTGTTCATTATGCTAATGTTTCTAGTGGTGAAGTTGGTGGCAACAGTGGTGGAAGAGGTGATGAGGTGATTGTAGAGCTAGGAGAAGGAAGAGCAAGAGGAAAGAAAGGAGAAGATAAAGGCCAAGAAAGAAATGAAAGGAAGAAAGGGATGGATGGGAGAAGAAAGAAGAGGAAAAAAATCTTAAAGGAAACTCAATCTAAGTGGAAGAGTATTACTGAGCATATTAAAAATAAGGCCTTTAGTATCAGAAGTCTTGCGGTCTTACTTTAAATTTTTAACTTATCATAAAGAACTTCCTCAGGCCAAATATTGACTATCTCTGAGTCTTATTTAATATATAAAATAACTAATAATAATTAATATGTTTATAGAGCTTACTCTGAGCCAGGCACTATTTTAAATGCCTTACCTATATTAACCCATTTAATCCTCTCAACAACTTTATTTTACACGTTCCCAGCAAAGGAGTGGAACAGCCAGCTTTAAACTAAGGCAGTCTGACTCCAGAGTCTGTGGCCTGAATAACAATATCTACCTGGAAGGATTTCAGTGAGGATCAGATGAAGTAACTTATGGGAGAGGGTTTTGTCAACTAAAATATAATTGTATGTTAAAACAATTTTCTAAGTACTCGTGATGACAATGACGGTGATAGAGTCCAGATAAGACAATAGCAAGTCTTAAAAACAAAGTATTCCTGAGAATTTCCCTGTAACTTAGATATGAAAAATTTATGAGTGCTAAAGAAGCTAAAGCTGATGCTTTCCGAGTATTGCCGTCAACAATCAAGGCTTAACTACAACAAGACTGCGCACAAAGACCACAAGGGGGTGCACCAAGAAAGCATAAAAAATGCGGAGACAAAGAAACATGACAGAAATGGAGGATATAGAGCTAAAAAACGCACTTTTAAGGTTTTTCAATAATTTTCTAGAAACTGCCGATAAACTTGATAAGATCCTCAAGAAATCTAATGAGACCCTCGATGCTGTGATAAAGAACCAACTAGAAATTAAGCATACACTGACTGAAATAAAGAATATTATACAGACACCCAACAACAGACCAGAGGAGCGCAAGAATCAAGTCAAAGATTTGAAATGCGAAGAAGCAAAAAACACCCAACCGGAAAAGCAAAATGAAAAAAGAATCCGAAAATACGAAGATAGTGTAAGGAGCCTCTGGGACAGCTTCAAACGTACCAACATCCGAATTATAGGGGTGCCAGAAGAAGAGAGAGAGAAAGATATTGAAAACCTATTTGAAGAAATAATGACAGAAAACTTCCCCCACCTGGTGAAAGAAATGGACTTACAGGTCCAAGAAGCGCAGAGAACCCCAAACAAAAGGAATCCAAAGAGGACCACACCAAGACACATCATAATTAAAATGCCAAGAGCAAAAGACAAAGAGAGAATCTTAAAAGCAGCAAGAGAAAGAAAGTCAATTACCTACAAGGGAATACCCATACAACTGTCAGATGATTTCTCGACAGAAACTTTGCAGGCCAGAAGGGAGTGGCAAGAAATATTCAAAGTGATGAATGCCAAGAACCTACAACCAAGATTACTTTATCCAGCAAAGCTATCATTCAGAATTGAAGGTCAGATAAAGAGCTTCACAGATAAGGAAAAGCTAAAGGAGTTCATCACCACTAAACCAGTATTATACGAAATGCTGAAAGGTATCCTTTAAGAAGAGGAAGAAGAAGAAAAAGGTAAAGATACAAATTATGAACAACAAACATGCATCTATCAACAAGTGAATCTAAGAATCAAGTGAATAAATAATCTGAGGAACAGAATGAACTTTGATTATAATAGAATCAGGGACATAGAAAGGGAACGGACTGCATATACATATATAATATATGCACACAAACTGTTTGGTTAAATCTCAGTTTTTAGAATATTATTCTATTTCACTTTTAAATACTTTTTTGAAAAAGTCTCTAACATCTGAGGTTTGAAACTACTAGATAGTTACCTTTAAAATTGGTTTTTTGAAAGAAGTGAGAAAAGACAAACACTCTGTTTTTTCTGTCCCTTCTGATACCACTTTAGAAATTCTTGTATTGGCAAGTATACTGGAAACATCTCTGATTAAAAGAGAACCTTAAAATGTTCATAGCCAAGGCACCTCTTCTTGACTTCTTCTGACTATGAAATCACAGCCTACCTCTCATAGGCATCTATACATATTGCTGAAGACATCAGGCTATTTTTAAAAGTGAAATTATAGTTCAAAACTAATCCTTGTTAGATACATGTTTAATAATATGATTGTGTTGGTCCGCTTAAAACATATAAAAATTATCCCATTAAATGATTTTTATCAAAGCACTTGAAAAACCTAGAAAGCAATGGAAGAAACTTTAAAATCTATCTTTAGAAAATACTGGCCTCTACAAAGCCCAAATTTTTAACAAAAAGTAGCTGGCCTGTATAGGAAAGAAATCAAACAGTAAAGTGAAAGATATGTTTCCCCTTCTCATTCAACTGCTTATTCCCTTAACTTTTGAAATTCTTGTTATTTTGGGGTTTGATATAATCAAAGGGTATAATAATACTTTTCAGCAATCTGTTTACAAATACATTTATAGGATCAGCTAATGAGTACAAATAATGGAACCATGGTTCATTAAGGTCTTTACTTGCCTCTAGAGGCCATCAACAAAGGGTCCCTTGCTATTGCTTACTAAATGCTTACAGGATAAGCTAATTAGTTACTAAATTATTTCATCTGTCCCTTTGTGGAGTTGGTCAGCTCAGCTAAGTCAGATAGGGTGTGGTGATAGAGATGAAAGCTTCTGTATGGACCACTCATCCCAAGCAGAACTGATGGGAGAAATATATATACTTGATGGTCAACTGATTCCTTAGTTCCACCACATTCTTGGAGAGCAGCATCTAACTCCATGTCTTACTTGCTAAATTTAGGACATAGTAGTCTACATTCATAAACTTTATTAAATATTCACTATAACTGAGTTCCTCAATTATGACCAATTTTAGCTCTCATTAATAAATGTATCAAAACATTTTTAAACTTATGTGTATTTTTTGTCTATTTCACTTCTTGGTGGAATGTTTTCTAAAGTTTAATACCTACTGTTTGAAATTTGTGTTCCTTTTTTGGGGGGTCTAAAATTCCCTGGGGCAAGGAGGGGATGAGTGGGTGCTCATTATACAGTCACTCTTACAAATGACAAAATCACTGAATTCTAATTTGGACGGGACCTTTGAGCATTTAAACACCATTTCTTAACCACAAATTCTGGAGTATGCTTGTCTTGACACTTTTCTATGTGCCTCCAATGAATTTGCATAATTGGATAATTGGATAATTGGTGTTCAGCCTGGGGGCCAGGGGAGGGGCATTCAATCCAACCTGGTAGCTGAAAAAAGTCTTGATAGAGCTGCATCTAAAGCAGTGGTTCTCAACCTTCTGGCCCTTTAAATACAGTTCCTCATGTTGTGACCCAACCATAAAATTATTTTCGCTGCTACTACATAACTGTAATGTTGCTACTGTTATGAATTGTAATGTAAATATCTGATATGCAGGATGGTCTTAGGTGAAAGGGTGGTTCGATCACCAAAGGGGTCGCGACCCACAGGTTGAGAACCTCTGATAAAGGAAAGAGTTTAAGAGTGGACAAGGTGGAAAAAGGGTGAAAGATGTTCTAGGCACGTGGGTCAGAAAAAGCTGAAGCTAGTTGGAGTTATACAATAATATGGTGAGGGTTGGAAGGAGCAGGCATGGAAGAGGAAAGAATTACAAGCCAAGAGGTAAGGAAGTGGGAGTAAATGAATCTGAATAATGGGAAGGGTCTAGTCAGAAAGGAATTTATGAGCTGTGATTTTAAAAAGAGTGAATTAAATAGTGCTTCTCAAACTCTGCTGGGGAATAAGGACACATTCTGAAATTTTTCATATTTGTGTTTAATTTGGGTGAAAAAAATCTTTAAGTATATTACTACTGAAGAATATAATAATGTCATGGCCACGTAGCTCAGTTGGTTGGAGCATTGTCCTATACACCAAAAGGTGGCAAGTTGATTCCCGGTCAGGGCACATTCCTAGGTTTCTGGCACATATGGGATGCAACTGATCGATGTTTTTCTTTTACATCGATGTTTCTCTCTCTCTCTCTCTCCCTTCCTCTAAAAATCAATAAAAACATATCCTCCAATGAGAATTAAAAAAAAAGATAATAAGATTTTAGTTTCCTTTGACAGGGCTCCACAAAATATGGCCTGAGGCTAAATATTTGAAAAACGTCAGGCTAGAAGATTTGTACATAACCTTCCCTGAAGACTATAAAACAACTCCCTATTCATGACAAAACTTCATTGTAAATTATAACCACTGGTTCCCTTCTATCTACATTCTCATTTGTTTAACCCTCTAAGAACTGTACCATATATGTCAATTATAATTACACTTTACTAATAGTATGCAGTCTTTCTGGTTTAAGTGTTCAGTAAATGTATTGCAGATATCACCTAGTTACCCAGTGTGGAAGTAAGAGTACTCACAGATCAATAACTCCCCAAGTTTTTTTTTTTTAATATGTTTTTATTGATTTCAGAGAGGAAGGGAGAGGGAGAAAGAGATAGAAACATCCATGATGAGAGAGAATCCTTGATTGGCTGCTTCCCACACACCCCACACTGGGGATCAAGCCTACAACCCCGGGCATGTGCCTTGACTGGGAATCAAACAGTGACCTCCTGGTTCACAGGTCGATGCTCAACCACTGAGCCATGCTGGCAGGGCAATAACTCTCCAAGTTTTGTATGCAGTCATCCTGATGAACCTAAATCCCATTTCCAATTCACTGATGCTCTAGCACAGGGCTTTTTTTGTAGCAAAATTTCTAATTTTATCCTTCAATTATTTCAGTACTCCCAGGCAGATGGCAATAGAACAAAGGCATTAATCAGTGCTAATTTGTTTAGTCCACTTCTGATTAACTGTAATAAAAAAGTTTACCTTTGGTTATAATTGAAACCAGACTGGAGATCTTGGATGGGACAATTTGTGCCTCAAAGTCTTTAACTTGCTGTTGCTTCTGCAGGGACACAATGCCCCACTTTTCACCTCATACAAGGTTCTTTGGCTGACTCATTCTTATTCATCATGTCTCCTCCAAGTGGTTTACCCTGACTACTCTACTAAAAATTTCTAACCCAACTCCCACAAAGTTTCTCTTCTCCCATTATCCAGTTGTTTTCTTCATAGAGTTCATCATTGTCTCTCTCAACTAGATTTAAAGCTTTGTGCAAGCAAATACCAAGTCAACTGTATCCCCAATGTGCTGCATATACAGGATGCTTCTTAAACATTGGTGAAAGTATACATGTATACCTTCTCTGGCAGAAAATCACTCAATAGTTCATGCTCTCCTAAGGGTCATCTTTGTACACGTTTCATTAAGAATCTTTCGTGAGCCCTGATGGTGTTGCTCAGTGGTTGAGTGTTGACCCATGAACTAGGACATTGCTGTTCAAGTCCTGGTCAGGGCACATGCCCGGGATGTGGGCTGGATCTCCAGTTGGGGACATGCAGGAGGCAGCAGACTGATGTTACTAACCCTCTCTCCCTCTTCCTTCCTCTCTCTGGTACCAATAAAAACATATTTTTAAAAAATCTTTCATGAACTTCTCCCCCTAAATGTGATAAGTATGAAGAACACATTTATATATATAAAAGCCTAAGTAACCATTTGACCATTCGACCGTTTGACCATTTGACCGTTCTAACAGGAAGCTATGATGCACACTGACCATCAGGGGGAAGACGCTCAACGCATAGGCATGGAAACATGGAACAGACTGATGAATCTCAGAGGGAAGGGTGGAGAGGGGAGGGCAGGAAAAGATTAACCAAAGATCTTATTTACATACTAGAGGCCCGTGTGCACAGATCTTGCACCAGTGGGATCCCAGGGCCTGGCCTGTACCCTCTCACAATCCGGGACCCCTTGGGGGATGTCAGAGGCCCAGCGCATGGATTCAGCCCAATCACCACAGGCCAGGACAAGGGACCCCACCAGTGCAGGAATTCGTGCACTGGGCCTCTAGTTTTAAATAATCTGCTATTATTATTATTATTATTTTAATGTTTTAAGAGCAAGCTAAGGTTTCTCAGAGAAATAGTTGATCCAGGCTTGAGCATGAGCTGCACAAGAACCTGGGACGATCTTATGATGCTGAGAAGCAAAAAATCTATTAAAGACTATTGAGATCTGGTAAAAAGAACATAAGAACCAATTCAAAGGATCTACCATTGGCTGAAGATGGAACAACTTGAGCATCGACAAGAATAATGATTGGGATGGATTAAAATAAATCAAATGTATAAAAATTCACAAGTTCAGAATGTTACTTAAAACTGGTTGGCTTTGGAGTTTCCTGTGGCATCAACTCATTACTCTGAAAATAGGCAAATGGGGGGAAATTTATCCTGTTTTGCTGTGCTAATTGTATTTCAAGTTAACCAGAGTTGAAGGGGAAAAGTTCTTCATCATTGACAATATCCAACTAATAAGTACAGAAGGAATGACAAGATTATAAAAAACACAATTTTGTAATTTCTAATGAAATAATAAATTGAAGTAACACTCATGAATATTAAAACCAGGGACAATTTTAATGGATAAGTCAGACTGTTGCCGAAACCGGTTTGGCTCAGTGGATAGAGCGTCGGCCTGCGGACTGAAAGGTCCCAGGTTCGATTCCGGTCAAGGGCATGTACCTGGGTTGCGGGCACATCCCCAGTGGGAGATGTGCAGGAGGCAGCTGGTCGATGTTTCTCTCTCATCGATGTTTCTGACTCTCTATCTCTCTCCCTTCCTCTCTGTAAAAAATCAATAAAATATATTTAAAAAAAAAAAGTCAGACTGATATAATCTGAATATTTGATCAATCTTAACATCATTAAAAGTGAGACAACCAAACATTATGTGTCTCCTGATATGATGCATATCATATTACTTATGTGTGTTTAGTTTTTAAAAATTTTTTTTATTGATTTCAGAGAGGAAGGGAGAGAGAAAGATAGAAATATCAACGATGAGAGAGAATCGTTGATTGGCTGCCTCCTACAGCCTGTACCTTTGACCAGAATTGAACCTGGGACCTTTCAGTCCTCAGGCTGACTCTCTACCCACTGAGCCAACCCAGCTAGGGCTATGAAGTATTTTTTGCCAAATAAATAAAAATGAAGCCACACGTAATTAAACCTCTGGACCTAACCATCACTTTAAATGACACCACAAGGTTGCAATCAGCCACGTGGGAAATTCTATAGCACAAGTGACCCAATTTCTTTAACAAATAAATAGCAAATTAAAAAGTGAGTGTGTGTATAGGGGGATGAACTTTTATATACTAAACTAGAGGCCCGGTGCATGAAATTCTTGCATGGGAGGGGTGTCCCTCTGCCCGGCCTGCACCCTCTCTAATCCGGGACCTCTCGAGGGATGTCTGATTGCCTCTTGCAATCCAGGACTTCTGGCTCTTAACTGCTCGCCTGCCTGCCTGATTGCCCCTAACCACCTCTGCCTGCCTATCTGATCGTCCCTAACTGCTCCCCTACCAGCCTGATCACCTCTAACTGCCTCTGCCTCGCTCCTCACCCAGGACCCAGGATTCCCTCCCTCTGGCCGGCTGCAGGCACCCAAGACCTGGGCCAGCTTCGCCCGGGCTGGCTGCAGCCGCAGGGGACCATGGGTGGGTGGCTTGTCCTTCTCCTGGGTCGCAGGCACAGCCACTGGTGCCCGGGACCACGGGGCATGCGGCTTGTCCTTCTCCTGGGCCACAGCCTGGCTGGTCCCCATTCTTCTCTTGTGAGCTCACTTGTGCCTGGCGGTTCCCCATTCCTCTCTCATGAGCTCATTTGTGCCTGGCTGGTCCCTATTCCTCTCTCCCCAGTGTTGAGTGTCTGAGCCATTACAGCATGACAGCGTGAGGGCGTGATGACCGTTTGCATATTAGCTCTTTATTATATAGGATGAGACTTAAGAGATATATCAACCAAATTTAATATGTGGACATGGTTTCATCCTGATTTAAACAAATGAACTACAGAAAAGTGATTTTCAGATAATTGGAGAAAAATGAACAAGAACTGGATATTAGTTGATCTTAACAAATTATTGTCAATTTTGTTAGATGTGATTATGACATTGTGTCTTTTAAAAGTTCTCATTTTTTAGGGGTAGATATTAAAATAGTTGCAAGTGAAATGATACTATGTTTGGGATTTGCTTCAAAACACCCCAGAAAAATAAAAATGTGTGTGTGAAATACAAATGACAATATGCTAATAACTGTTGAAGTTGGATGTTAAGAACAGAGCAGTCATTATTTTACTCTCTGCTCTTGTATTTGTTTGAAAATGAAAAACTGAGTTTAGTTTTTAAAATGTGTTAGTATAAAATACAGCGACATACAAAAGAGTCTATGAATCACTTAAAGAAAAATGTTGAAATATGTTTCTACGGATCCACAACCCAGTGCAAACCAAGAAGCATTACCATCTCTATAAGTCCTCTCTGTTCTCTCCCTGAACATCTGCCCTTTCTTCTTCCTCAAAGATAACTTCTATTCTGAATTTTGTGTTATAATCCCCTTATTTTTCTTTATAGTTTCTTTTACTACCTCTTTTTACACAACTTTACACAAATGGAATCATGCTTTATTGTTGGGGTCCAGCCCCATCAGGTCCAGGGGTTCCCAAAGGTGTGGACAGAGTCGGTGAAGAAGGAATGACACGGAGGCAGCGTTCCGTTGATCAGCATAGCCAAGTTTTCTCTTTATTGTCCTGTTACATTTGTATTTATACCATTTGATCCTATAAGCATGCCTCTATAATCACATCATGGTATGTTTTGAGTAACCTTCTACAGTTCCTTGTTTCATTTCCATAGTTTCTTATCTGACCTTTGCCAAAAATCCTGTCTCCATCTAGTTCTGTTGATTTTAATCTTGTCTAGGTTAATCTCTGTGTTCCATTATAAGGGCTATTCCAAGGTCACTGCTCTACTGATAAGCTACAAGGAAGTGACTGAAGGAGATTATCCTACCCAGTAAAGGTTATGTCCTCCCAGCCTCGCTGCTTGCCTTCCCTAGGACTGCCCTGTGTCGGTGGGTCTCCAGAGGTATAGGCTTTGGTGCTTTCCCTGGTGGGCAGACCCCTGGGGATGTGGGCCCAACAAGTCCCAAATTTATTGCCAACAGTCTTAGTCCAAGTTCTTCATAAGTCCTTTCTCGGGGAGGTGGCCCTGGCTAGAACACATAGCGCTAAGAAAGGGAGCAAACATATTAAGAACAGTATGCCAGGTCCCTTGAAACATATGCCGTGCAGATGTTTCTTCCCTGCAGCGACTGTGTCAAGCAGCAAGGATGGACTGGCTTCCGGCACTTTATGTTGACTTGCATCTTCAACATCAATTTTGAAACAATCCATGTTGACGGTTTTCGCTCTAGTTTATTTATTTTCACCACTGCAAGTGTTCTACTGTATGCACATTCCACAGCCTTTTAATCCATTCTATAGTTGATTTATTTTTAGTACATTATGAATAATCCTGTATATTTCTCATGGTGCACATATGTATAGAAGAAATTCTTTGAGGTATATACTAGTACCTGCAAGTGGAATTACTGTGTCATGGCACACATGCAAATGAACTTGGGTAATGCCAAACTGTTTTTTCTCAAGTGATGGGTGTACCAATTTACACTTTAACCAGTAAGCAGTATTTTTGAGATTTCCCCCCTTTTTACATCCTCACTCTTAATATTTTCAGAGTGCATAATTTTTGCCAGTCTGCTGAGTGTGAAATGGTATCTTATCATTCCAGTTTGCATTTCCTTTAATACCAAGTGTGAGCATCTTTTCCTATTATAGGGACACTGGTGCTTCTTCCTCTGTGAAATACACATGTTCATGCTTTTGCACATAGTCTAACAAGTTGTTCTTCTTTTCCTTACTGATTTCAAGGAGTCCTTTATATATTTTGTACATAAAGCATTTGTAATTATATAGATGACAAATAACTATTTTGTGGCCTGCCTTTTCATTTTCTTGATGGAGTCCTTTGATGAATCAGTGTTCTGAATTTTAATACAGTCAAATTGATCAGTTTTGCACTCTTGATCACCTTATTAAAGAAATCTTTTCCTACCTCAAGGCTGTAAAGATATTACCCTATATGTTTTCCTAACAACTTTGTAGTTCTGTTTTTTACATCTAGGTCTTTCATTCACTTGAACTTTTTTCTTCCCCTTTTGAAAAGGCTCCAATTTCATTTTTCCATATGAATAGCCAATTGACCCAGAATCTTTTATTGAAAAGCTCATTCTTTCTCCACTGCTCTGCAATACCAACTCTGTCATAAATCAAGTGTCTACATAATTGTGGGCGTGCTTCTAGGCTCTCTAAAACAGGCTGAATTTCGTCAGCCAGAATAAAGTAGAACAGTCTAAGTTTGGTAATTTCCCTTATCACCTCAAGCCTAGAACTTCTGAGATTGTTCTTAACTTGTTCCCTTCCTCAGTCATTTCTCCAAGTCATCATTCCTAGTCCATGCACGGGTTAGTTCATATCAGCTCTCTGCTCAAAAACATTAAAGGGTCACCCCACAATGAAACAATATAGAGAACCATTTTAAGTTCTTAAAGTTATACAGCTAACTACTGCAACCTTCAGATGAACATGAACCTCAATAGTGCCAACAATGTTGCAGAAGCTCAGTAAATACTAATGTCCCTATAGGATTTCACAAAAATTAACTGTTATTATTATCATTATTATTATTTTAAGATAACATGATTTGCCCCCTGGAATATCTAAAATGTTCTCATATGAACTCAGATTTATTTTGTCTTGTCAAAATATATAACCTAGAAATGTGTCTAAATCATATAAAGATTACAAAGGTTTCAGTTCACTGTTTCATTGTTTTAAAGTAAACCTGTTTTGAAATGTAATCATATAAAACTGTCACTGTTTAGCAAAATCATACATTCCATTTCACTTTGATTTACCTTTGTGCTGTTAAGAAAACAGACTCTCAGGAAAACCAAAATGACAAAACAAAGTAATCAAGCTCTATTTAACAACAAATGAATTTTTATTTCATCTTATTAGATGTGCAAGAACGCCAATTTGGAGGCTTTCTTGCTTATCCTATTTGTACATTTTGGTATTCCCTCTTTTTGAGCTAGAATATACAAAGTCTTCTACGGGCAGCTTCGGGGACCAATTAACTCCATTAAATTATATCCAGCTATGTAGTGAACTGAACCAATGCTGTCTGGGGCTGTCTGGAGCTGTGACAACTAGGAGATGGAGAGAGGCAGAAAGAGAGAGATTGATTTTGTATGTCACCGAAACACACTGCAACAATATGCCAGTGTGACTTTCAAAATGGCCTTAAAATATTCCAAACTCAGGGAGTTTCCTGGCTCCTGCGTGGGAGTTGACAGACTGGCAGCATTAGAAAGAGGCAGAGAAAAGCTGATGTCTATATTGTGTCCTCTAATAGTAACATTCTGCCTCTTAGCGGTATCCCCCCTTTAGAAGGATCCGTCTATTTTTTGTGAGTGTGTGTGTGTGTGTGTGTGTGTGTGTGTCCAAGCTTTGCCTCCCCTTGTGCAGAGGGCATAACATCACCTCTCACATCTGGGAAAACCAAACCGAAGGACACTAACCTTCCCAAGGTCACCTAGAAAAGCAGTGTTGTGGCCTGGGGCGGGGGGAAGGGGTGCACAGAACCCAGGTGTCCCGACTCCAGCCTTGTGGTTGGGCACGAAATCATTTTTCCTTCCCTTGTGAAAATAAAGAAATCATTGGGCGGAGGGAAGTGAGAGATAAATCAGATTTCCTGCTCTTTCCTCTTACCTCCCTTCCCCCTTACGAAGCTAAAAACTCGTGAGAGCAAACGAGGTGTCCACTCTACAGTTCTTAAGCAGGGTCCCCCAATTCCACCTCCACCCCGACACAAAGCCATCTGGGCTCCCGGGGTTTCTGCGCGCCCAATCGCCGAGCCTGGGAGGGTCTGGGAGGTGAGGAGTGGTTTAAACTCAGCCCTCACCTCCCGCGGGTCCCGGCTTCCAGGCGCCCAAGCCCCGCCCCCGCCCGCCCTTCCCCCACGGCCTCCGCACGCCAGCCCCTCTCCCCTCTCCTAATCGGGCGCACCCACCCCAGATGCCGCCTGGCACGGATCGCAGCCACCTCCGCCACACTTTCCACTTGTATTGATCACCTCCCAGCCCCGCGCAGCCGGCTCGCCCGTGCGGAGCGGCCAGCGCGCCAGCCCCTTGTCAGCGCCGGAAGCAGTCGGGCTCCCCGGAAGCAACTCCCTTGGGAAGGGCCCGGTCCGGGGTGCCCTCTGCGTCCTGCGGTGTCTTTCTACCTGGGAGGAGGAGAAGGAGGAGGAAGAGAAAGAGGAGCAGGAGGAGGAGAGGAGAGAAAGAGGAGGACCTTCTTGTCCGGGGCTGGGGAGGTGGGAGCACGGCCGCCGCCGCCGCCGCCGCCGGAAAGGGAGAGGCAGGAGAGATCGAGACTTGGAAACCCCAAAGTGCCCGCGACCCTCAAGGCAGGCTCCCTTCCAGCTTCATGGGCAAAGTGTGGAAACAGCAGATGCCCCTCAGTACGCCACCTACTCCTACCCCCAGTATCTCCAGGCGAAGGTAAAGGAGCGCCGGGGTGGGGGTGCCGGGGGCGCGCGGCTCGGGCCCGGGAGGGGCGCGCGCTCGGCCCCGCCGGCGGCGGAGTTGATGGAAGGTTGCTAACTATAGCGCCGGCCTGGGCAGAGCCGGGCGGCGCGCTGGGCGGCGGCTCCGGGGGAGCGGAGTGCGGGATCGAGTTACAGAAAGCCGCGGGGGGAGAGACTAGACAGGAAAGAGCCGCCAGCTCCTTCCTGGCCCCGGAGGAGGGAGGGTCGCGGGGCCGAGCGGCGCCCCTAGCCGAGCCCCTTGCCGAGCCTCTCGCCGAGCTTGGCTGCGGCGCTGCCGACGCCTAGAGCCCGCGGCGGGACCCGCAGGCTGCGCGGCTTTTCGACCCCCTCTGCTCGGCCCCGCCCTGCGATCAGTAACTCTTGGCTTCCCTTGGAGTGCCACGGAGCCCCCCGCTTCCCGGAGGCGCCCCTTAGTCTCCCGCGCGCGCGAGCGATTTCTGGGGCTTGAGCCTCGCGCGCGGGGGGGCGGGGGGGGGGACGGGAGGGGGCGCGACGGGACGTTTACCTCCCGTCTCCAGTCCTGAGCGCCCGCCCCTCGCCTTGATCTTTGTGCGGTGTGGCACTTCACCTGGTTACTGATTTCCACTTTTACGCTGGTGTTTTGGGTAGGAAAGTGGCCAAAGTCCACACAGCGTTCATTGATGTCCCTTTTAATCTTCCCTGTAGCTTTTGCTTAGGAGGGACAATGGGCAGATTTCAGGGCAGAGAAAGAAGTGACTTTGTATTTAGTTTAGAAAAATACTACCTTGTGTGTTTACCACAAATCGATTTCCAATGGTGCTTTCTCAAAAGTGGCCTTGGCATATTCTTAGGTAACACAACTGATGATGTGTAGCCCTGCACATTGCTACTGGCTTTCTAGGGACCCTGGGTACTTGGTTAATAACCTTATCTTAATTTTATAATAATTGGATGCCCCCTGAACTTATTTTATATATATATATATTCCATGAGGAGTGAGATTTCACTGCTTTGGAAGCTTCTCCCACAGTTTGGGAAGGTGGAAGTTGGATGCACCAGCCTTCTACAGCAATTAGCATCTCCTGTCAGGACTCCAGGAGCCCTCTAGATCACAAAAGAATCAGATGTGGATGCAGTGGCCGAACTTTCTTTGGGAGCTTGTAATCACGACCTGCTTGCTGCAGAGGGCATTTCTGGCCTGGTGCAAAGAATCCCTGATTCAACCTCGATAAGCTTTTCTTTCTTACAGTGCGGGTGGTCCATGTTGTGCACTTACAACAGTATTTGTCCAAAAGGACACTTGTCAGCATAGAGACCCGACATTTCCTAGCCCTCAAGGGCCTCATTCTCACTCCCCCCAATTCTTATTTTACTTTGGGTCACCAGAAAGCAGCGAGATGGTAGCAGCAAGGATATCCATTATTCATTTCTGTGTGGTCCCCATAAATTTGTTTTCAGGGGCCGGAGGGAGATGCATGTTTTTTTTTGTGAGCTACATTGTAAAGATAAGTTGCTCAAAGAAATGTTGAGGTGTAATCAATGTACTACCTTTTAGATAGCATATATGTTTAATGCACTTGTTTAAATTATGCAGCATTGGGTGGCTAAAGGACAGCCCAGTCAACACTTAACTATATGAATAATAAATACGTACACTCAGGTAAAGAAAAAAGGCCTTGTTTCTACAGGCACATTCACCTTAGTAATTTTTATGTACCATTAGTAAGTTAGAAACCAAGTGCATAGCATTTAATATAGCTAATGCAATACCATTTGGCTCTTTTTGCCCCGTAAATAATTGAAGAGAGAGACAAACGGCAAGAGCCTGCTCTGGTAATTAGGGTCGGATCCCAGAAAGCTTTAGGGCCCATTTTCTGAAAGTGTGCTTCCTGCATAAAGCATTTAATATTGATTTGTGTTACAGTAAATGACATTCTCAAAACATATCTTGCGGTTGCTACTATGAAATCTGAAATCCTATTACTCTGAGTCTCTTTGTTTCCGGGGAAGGACATATATACTCACTTGACCTATATAACATGGTATTAAAATTTGATAATTAAATATAAATTCCCTATTGTAAAGTATCTTGGTTATCTCAGAAAGGGGCATCTCCTAAAACGTAAAGTGACTAGTTGCAGATTTTAGATAATCACATTTCGGGGTACATAGTCCTCTTTTTTCTCCCTTACATATCTGCTGGTAACATGGTAGTATAAGTCATTTTTAAAAAGAGAGAGAGATTTCTTTCGATTTTTAGTTTTAAAACAAGTGTTGCCTAATCTGCCTAAAGAGTTAATAAACTCACTTGGAATCTGTTGTCTACAGTGATGATCCTTGCCTGTGTGTGCATTTTAACCTTCCTGAAGTATGGGATAGAAAACATCACTGTTTAAAGTACAGTGATACGTTTACTAGTCAGAGTTGTTTTGAAACTTCTGTTTGGAAGCTATATCAAAAACTGAGGAATGGCATGGTCATTTACACAGTGGTATTTGACAAAAACATTGATCAAGAGATGGATGTGATTGTTTCAAACTGAGGAAGAATAAATGGATGGGATTTCTTTTCATCCGAAGAAATAGATGCCAATTAACATGGCCCTTGAAAAAGAGTTTTGTTACCATCCTTTTAAAAGTTCACATATGTGAAATTATGTTTCTTGTGTTAATCATTCAATCAGAGTCTATTTTGGAAAATTTATTTAGTAATTTTTCCCCATAAAAAAACCTATTGGTTACTTGTACATTTTATTAGCAACAAGCAAAAAAATCTATGGAGCTGTATGACAGTGTGTGACCATATTGGTATACTTTGCTCTTTGACAGAAAGAGGAAATCATTAGAAAATAATACAGCTGCATTAAACATAAAGTACATTTGAGAAGGCTTTGGAAGGGCAGGACATGGGTGGAAATGAGATTGTGAAATTTTCATAATACCTTAGGGTAGAGCAACATAGATTTCAAACAACCTGATTTTACATGCTTGTTGTGTTTTTTGCCTCTCTGTCAGGATGGTCTTATCACAGCAGGTGCTCTTTGTCACCTGACACACTCATTCTAAGATGTAGTTTGATATACCTCCTTATATAAGCTCATCTTGTTCTAAAGGATTTTCTGAATTATATTAAGTGACGTATGCTAGGTTATGAAAAATTAAATTTGGTATCTACTTTGAAGCTACACAGGTAATTCAATGTATTTTTCTAAAGATGTGTATTACACATTTTTATACAATGGATATATTAATTCCACTTACTGTAAAAGCAACCCTTCAATCACAGTCTGCTTATTTCAAATATATTACAACTTACCTTATTGCCATGCATGCATGCAAATATTTATGGGAATTAATGCACTTATTCTGTCTTTTGAAGAAAGGGAAGTACAAAATGTTATTTATTTGATTAGCTACTTTTTGTGCAAGGTAAAAGCAATTTGACAAATTTTGTGATCTTTATTTATAGTTATCAAAATGTTTCTATAAACTATATCATAATGAAAGCTTGGTTTTTAAGTTTTATGTATACAACAGTATTGTTTTTCTATGCTAAAGAAATGTTTGTTTCTAAAACAAAAGTTTGTTTTAGAGCCATTTGGTGTAAGTGTATGCTAAAGAACATACCTGAACTGAGATTTAAAATCTGGAAAATAATAAGTAATATAATTTGGGATTCTATTAATGAAGGCTACTAGAACAAAACAGTTTTTCTGAGTTGAATTTTTGAGTGAATTAACATTTTGCTGAATTCCTTAACTTCTACGTGGTTGTAGCCAAATGAATATTGTATCAATTTGTTTCTCCAGGAATTTGGGGTCATAATTTGATACATAGAACTATGTCATAATTTGATACATTTTAAGGTGGGTTGGAGGTAGAGAAGTAGGATCTTAAAACTTGGAGGGCTTTGTGTCTTAGGAAGTAACCACATTTCTGGGGTGAATAAAGTTTGCTTAAATGTATCAATACAGTAATGTCATATTTTACCCAATGAATACACCTTATCTCCTTAGGTGAGTGGGGCATTGTGGCTGTCTGGAAGTGGTATTGGAAGAATCAAGGTCATGGAAATGTTAAAATGAAGATGCATTATAATGCAGTATTATAGCACCCTTCCCCTTGGATAGCTATTGCTTTTGAATTTCCCATAATGCATATCATTTCTTTATATTTTGGGAGCCAAATTGTAAGCTACTAGAAGGGAACAGGAAAAGATAAGTGAAGAGAAGTAGGAAAGTATTCAATCACGTAGTACCAGTATAACTAAATATACCTTACATAATTGGCAATCTTGGCTTTGAATTTAAATTCAGATATGGGCAATTTCCATGTATTACACTTTGAAGAAAAAAAATTAAAATTTTACTGATTTATTGCTCAGACTTTGTATTTTGCTTACTGATTTATTGAAACTGTAAAATTACCCCAGCATACTTAATGAGTACAGACATTTTAAGTTATGGGTCTTTTAACTAAAGACAAAGGGATTTTTTTTTCTTTTCCTTTGACTCAGGAGGGAGTTGCCAGGAAAGAAAAAATTTTGCCCCTCTCTATATCTCCTTAACGACTAAAAATCTTGTGAGGAATATCTAGAATGAAAGGATAAGGGCTTAGTAAAAATGACATGGACACTTAAATATCGTTCATTTTTTTTAAAGATGAGAAATTTCTTGTCTAGTTTGTTTGATATTGGATGCTCAGTTCACAAAAGTTTATTTTTCCCAAGCATGGTCTTGCAATTCCTTTGTTAGTCTCTCTTCAAAGGGTATCTACACCTCCGTAGTTGCTTGCTTCATTCACAGAACAGTAGGTGCTAAATAAATGCTTGTTAGCAACTATTACTATTCAGAATAAGTACCTGCAAAATTTTTCTAGACTAACAAAATAATCATAGTCCAAAATCTACAAGTATAATAAATCCATCCTAATTTTTTAATGAAATCTCAATATGGTTAGATTTGTGTTTTATTTTGTTCCTATAATAAAACTTTCAAATGTTTTATGAATCGAGTAAGATCCCTAAAATGAATCACATAGCAATTGGTCAATGCTTCATTTATGGAATCAAAAGTGCCTTTTTATTCAATCTTTATTAAAAAGTAAGGTGTCAGAGAAAAATCTCATAGTGTTATATTGAGTGTGGGAAATGTTACATATGACGAATTGGTGACAGCCTAGCATTGCCTTCTCTCACTGGCCCCAACCAACACAATCCAAACTTTTTCCTGCTTAATTTTCAAGAAAAGTCCCTTTTTTCCAGGATATTTCAGTCTTGGTCAAAACAAAACAAACATTTATTCATTTAATGGATAATAACGAAACTATAAACTATCCTTGAGGTGTTCAGAATTATAGTTATCTCTCAGTCACTGAGTTGCATAACCCTAAACGTGACATTCAGCCTTCTAGCTTTTTAAGATAGGACTAGTGGGAACATGTCAAGGTGCTCTTTTATTCAGCCTATTTTAAAGAAAACGTAGTGTAATATTCCAGTGGTTTAAATGCAGGGTCATAGTATTTGGTATAAAATCAAACCATATAGCCCGGGCCAGTATCTCTCAGTGGTTAGAGAGTCCTCCCGCAGACCACAAGGTCAAGGGCATGTACCTGGGTTGCAGGTTCTATCCCCGCCCTGGTAGGGCCCTTGCGAGAGGCAACCAGTCGATATGTCTCTCACACATTGTCTCTCACACATCTATGTTTCTCTCTCATGACCCTGTCCATTCCATTCCCTCAAAAAATCACTGGGAAGAATATCCTCAGGTGAGGATTAACAAAAAAAGAAAAACATAAAAAATTAAAAAAAAAATCAATCCACATAGTATTCAAGATTGAACTTTGGGCTTGGGGATTTCATGGAATAAATTTAAATGTTCTGGCTTCTGCTGTTCATTTTAGTGAATAAATAATAAACCTGGTGGCACTTAAGAGGCAGCACTTGGATGATAACAGATGTTTACCACTAGTTTGGTCAGATGATGCACAGCAAAACGTCTTAGAAGCCATGTGTGAACACATGCAAATTTGAGCGCATACACAAATTCAATAACAAAACTAAACATTTCTTAATCAGGTCGACATGCGGGGAAAAGTGTAAAGGAGATGATGACAGCTAAGCCAAGAACAAACTGAACATGTCTCCCATAACCAAATTCCTTATTTTTGCTTGGTGCATCTAGTCTCCTTAACATAATTATATGAATATTTTAATTTTCCAGGCAAGCACTGGAAAATAAGTGTGTCACAGATGATGAGAAAAAGAGAGACAAAAAGGAGAGAGGGTGAAGATAAACATCCTAGACCTCCTAGGGGAGAAAATGTATAAAAGTGAACATTGTCCTTCTCCATACATTGTCTTTTGGCTAATTCTTAAATGAATGCATTTGTCATTTTAGAGGATGGAGAACAGTCTTCTGGATGACGAATATGAAACCCAGATTCTAAAAGAGAGTTTAGATGCTAATATGAACAGTTAACTTGCTTATATATCTGGTACTGTAAGTACAGAATTCCATGTCCGGTGGATGCTTTTCTACATTGGCTGTAACATTTGTATTCTGGAATTAGGTTAAGTTGTAAGCTGATAGCTTGTTGGAAAATGGCTGAGGTTCATGGAGAGCTAAAATACTAATCGATCATATTTCCTGAGTGACCCCAGAGCACAATTCTCTGCCCTTGCCGTTGGGAAAGGGGAGGGAGTATAGTATCTGGCCCCTGCTCTCCAGCATCCCACCATCTGCCAGGGAAGACAGAATAGGCACAGTCAGAAATAAGCAAAGAATATTTACAAAATAGTTCTCCCAAGGGTCTTAGTGACAGGGAAGACACTGAGATTCATATGTGGGATTAAAAATAGTGGCATGCATTTTGTGAGAGAAAAGTAAAGTGCTAATTAAAGCTACAGTAAACCTGTGACTTTTAAAAAGAGGTTGTGCTTTAGATTAATGAATGAAAAATTTTTGAATTGATAATCAGCATTGTTTTGTATTTATTCTGCTTCATAATCCTCTTTATGAGTATTTAGAATTTTAAAGAATAACATTTTTAGTACTTTATGTTAACTTCCTCCCTTCAGATTTTCATATTTAATTGCCTTATTTTACATTACTATTTTTCCATTTTTTTAAAAAATATATTTTATTGATTTTTTACAGAGAGGAAGGGAGAGAGATAGAGAGTTAGAAACATCTATGAGAGAGAAACATCGATTAGCTGCCGCCCCTACTGGGGATGGAGCCTGCAACCTGGGCACGTACCCCTGACCGGAATCGAATAGGGGACCCTTTAGTCCGCAGTCCGCAGGCCGACGCTCCATCCACTGAGCCAAACCGGTTTTGGCTATTTTTCCATTTTTTAAATTTAATATATCTTTATTGATTTTAGAGAGGGAGAGATAGAAACATCAATGATGGGAGAGAATTATTGATTGGCTGCCTCCTGCACGCCCCTACTGAGGATGAAGCCTGCAACCTGGGCACGTACCCCTGACCGGAATCTAATAGGGGACACTTCAGTCCACAGGATGATGCTCTATCCACTGAGCCAAACCAGCCAGGGCTATTTTTCCAGTTTTATGCTTATAAATACGCATAGGCCAACTTATTAGGGTTGTGACAGTCTGAAAATGTAATCTTAAATGATGACATAATGGTTATCCAGAAATGTTACTTTTGTTTTTTTTAAAACCATTTTGAAATGATGTTGTTGTTTTTTCTCTTAATTTGTTAGCCGTGTTCATGGCAAAGGGGAAAAAGTAAGTTTAGAGTTTTTGTTATGTTGTACACATTGATAATGTGTCTAATGTGAGCTGGGGTTTCATTAGAAAATAAAAGATTTTTTATTATTCCTCATGTTTCGTGGACATGCTAGGAGCTATTCATTCTCTTTATTTGGTTATCGTCTAGCTTTAATTGTTTTAAACTGAGCTGCTGTTCCCCGCTGCAAGTGGAACGCAGTCCTGCAGGAGTCATCTGGCCTCTGTCTGGCCTCAGTGTGGGACATGGAACCCGTCCCTCATGGCTGCTCATTGAACGCATGCTATTGGGCTGCCGGGTCCCAGGTAAAGAGTGGGTTCAGGGAAAGGTTTTGTGTAACAAAATTAGATCATTTCGGAGGTCTCAAAAATATTTTTTACTGCTCTTGAAGGAAAAATGTATCATATTCCGTCTGTGTGGGCCCATTTTACATGATACCAGTTTTGTTTATTTAATACATTAAAAATGTAACCATTAGAATGGGAGATTTGGATATATCATGGAATATTATGCTCTTAACTTGAGAGTCTTAGGGAAAACCAAAGTTGCCATAATGAATTTTAGATTAAATTTACATTTATCTTTAACTCTTCAAATGACACTATACTGTTTTCCCTGTTTAACACATTTTATTTTTTTATGTTTCTATTTTTATATTTATATTAATCTTCACTCGAGGATATTTTTCATTGATCTTTTAGAGAGAGTGGAAGAGAGAGGGAAGGACAGAGAGAAATGTCAATATGAGAGAAACACATCCATTGGTTGCCTCCTGCATGCGCTCTGACCAGGACCCAGGCCAGGGAGGAGCCTGCAACCAAGGTACGGGCCCTTGATTGGAATTCGATCCCAGGACCCTTTGGTCCTCAGGCCAAAGCTCTATCCACTGAGCCAAACCAGCTAGGGCTAAACATGGTGATTTTGAGAATTGCAATTGGAAGTCTGTTTCTACTACCGGAGAGCCTCTAAACCCTTTTTTACCTGTATAATAACAAGGACATATTTTCATAGTTTATAAAATAAAGTCTCAGATAAAATATTTGTTTATAAGAAAAAGTAAATCTTCCTAGAAATTTGTAATACCTTTGTCTTCTCAATAGCAATTTGGATTTATCACCAGCAGTCTTTTGACTAATGCAAACATTTATAAAAAGAAAAAATTGCCAGTTTTTATTTTCAGGTCATTAACTGAAATACTCCCAAGAGCCTCTCTGCCCCTACCCCCCCCCCGCCCCCCCCAAAGCATAGCTTTGATTAATTTCATTGTTTTAAAAATGGAAGTCTTAGGAAAAAGGTTCCTAATCTCAGTCTCTTTGTAGGTTTCATTCCACTTGATCACTTGAATACTTTTATTAAACAACGATAACAACACAGAAAGATTTGGCTACCAGAGAAAGTATTAGAGCAAAATTACTAAAGCTGGACAGATGGTATTTTTCTGGGGCTCTATATAAGGGTCAGGCATACCTTATTTTACAAGTGAGTTGTGTTTCCAACAGGTTTGATTCCAAAAAGTCCACTTGTCTATTATTTAGAACTTGAAATTCATTTCCTATATTTCATTTATAAGAGCCTGCAAAGTGTTTCTTTCCTCTCTCCCTTTTCCTCTCTCCCCTCACTCCTTCCTTCTTCTCCCTTCTCCCCAACACATACTCTCAATTACTCTTCCTGCACACTAAGAATAGTGCCACTCTGGGCTTACATCCACAGGTGTAGGTGCCAGTGATGGATCTGCCAGGACAATTGTCACATATAAACAACTCATACTGCAATTAGCCTGAATTAGGAACCAAGTGTGCCTGACTTATTTTGCTAAAGAACTCTTTCTACCTCTTAATGCTACACTTTATGATTAAGAATTTCCTAATAATAGTTGCCTCTTTGAATTTGATTTTCTTTCTGATTCTTTATCCAATATTATGTGGAAATTTTAAATAAAAATACTATTGATTAATGTACAAGTGTGTTAAAGAAGTGCAGGCATGATGTAATACTTTGAATAAAAGAGAACATAATTGGCATAACAAAGTATTTTGATGACAAATGTATGCATCTAATGAGATTGGAATGTAAATAGGGCATAGTGAAATGGTAAGACAGTTCCATTTTTTCTTCACCCATACTTTAACAGTATTATAACCACTTTTTCTGTTTCTTGAATATTTCACAAAACTATTTTTTATCTAAAAATAATCACAAAAGTATTGTGTGTTTTTAATTTGTAAAAGACTAAAAAAATGTTTCTTGGTCATGTTCCTTAGATTTAAATTTTAATAGCAGAAATATTAAATGTTGATTGTTTGTTAAAGAATAGATTATAACTTAATATATAAACAGGATTTAAAATGATAGTGGGTTATTATCCAGTGTTCTTTTCTACCCCTCCGTCTCTACCACAAAATTCAGATTCATGTTTCAGCAGGACAGGATGTTCTTCAGTGCACATCCTTTGAGCCTTCAAAATTTGATTTGACTGTGTGGTCTGAGGAGAGCTTGTTCAGATAAGTACATTGTGATAGTAATCTGTGTCTGGGCCCTAATGAACATCTGCTTTCTAGGGCGCCACTGCAGTACCTTTCTTTGTTTCTTTTTCCTTTGCCTTTTTTATTTAAATCTTGTTTAAACCCTGCAAATAGGGCTGCTTTTCAATATGCAAATGATCCTATCTCCCTTTTTTTTGGGGGGGGGGGGGAACCAGATATTTAAAATAGGAATGGGTTGGGAATTTAAAAGGAGTCTACAGGAAGCAAGCCCACAGCTATAGTTCTACTATTGATAACTCAGACATTATACTAAAATCATCTAGTTAAGCTCATGTAGTTGGAACTACCTGGCCAATTTAATTAAATTCAACAAACTGAGCAGGCATTGTATTAGGCCCTGGAAAGTGCAATATGTAAATAAGACATGATTTGTGCCATCATGGAGCACAATGGAATATTTTTATTGACTTGTTTCTTTGTTTAAAATTTTTATTGAGGTGGAACACACAGTACAGCGCACACATTTTAAATAAGTGGGTATACTCATATAATGGCCATCCAGGTCCTTCTATAACATTTCCAGCAACCAGAAAACACCATCATGCCCCTTCTCAGTTTGTACACCCTGAAAATAACCATCAGTCTTACTTTTAGCTTTGTAGATTGATTTCGCCTATTCATAAAAAGGAAATCCGATAATATACCTCCTTTTGTGTCTGGCCTCTTTAGTACATCATTATTGGTTTGATTCATCTGTGTTGTTACGTGCAGCAGATGTTGGTTCTTTTTTTAAATGCTATGTAGTATTCTATCACAGAATAGACCACAATTTACTTCTCTATTAATGGGTATTTGGATTTTTAAAAATTTTGACTATAATGTGTAAAATTGCTATAATTATTTGTGTTTATATCATTTGGTATGTGCACTTACTCATAATAGAGGAACTGGTAGGTCATGGACCTGGTATGATATGTGTATGTTCAACTTTGGTAGATATTACCAGATATTACCAGGCAGAGCATGATTGCTCTACAAGTCACTCCACTTGGTATTGTCAGTCCTCTTAAGTGTAGGCCTTCTGGTGGGTAGTAGCTCTTAATGTATTTCCCTAATGACTAGTGATGCTGAGCACTTTTTCATATATTTATTGGCCAAATGGCTATTCTCTGTTGTGAAGTGCCTAAATAACAGCTTTTTTGAATATAATTCACATAACTTACAGGTTAACCTTTTGTTCACTTTTTATATTAGATTTTTTTATTGGTTTATAGGTTTTCAAATATAGTCTGGATACAAATTCTTCATCAGATAAATGTATCAGAATATCTTCTTCCAATTTTCAGTTTTTCTCTTCACTGTCTGATTAGTGTCTTTTAATAAATAGAAGTTCTTAATTTTACTGAAATACAGTATACCCATCTTTTATGACCATTGCTTTTTGTATCTGTTTTAAGAAACCTTTACTTACTTTAAGGTCATGAAGATATATCCTTATATTTTCCTTATCTTTTACATTTAGGTCTGCCATCCATTTCTAATTAATTTTTGTGTTTGGTGTGGATAGAGTCATGGTTTGTCCTCCCCTCCCCCAATATGAATATCTAATTGATCCAGCACCATTTATTGAAAAGACATTTTCATTTTCTCCTTTGAATTTCAGTGTCATCTTTGTTGTAAATCAGGCGGCAACATTTAGGTCTTTCTTTTCCTGGACTCTTTGTTTTGTTCTGTATGTAGTATCTTTGTGTCAACACTACATTGTCTGAATTTTTATAGCAGTAAATTAAGTGTATATTCTTCCAAGTAGTCTTCACTGTTCTAGGTCCTTTGCATTTCTTTGTAAGTCTTAAAATCAGTTTATCAATTTCCATTAAGAAACTGATAGAATTATTATTGGAATGGCATTAAATCCATACATCAATTTTGGGAGAATCAATATTATCCAAACTAAGTATATATCTCTTATTTATTTATGAATTTACCACTGTTAAATAATCTACTTATATAAAAACCCTGCATATAACAGGGTTACATCACATCCAGAAGCTCGACCAACCGGAAGGAAGTCAGTCCTGCAGGGGTCATCTTGGAAACGGCTGCGCCCTCCCCCAGCTGTTTCCCGGAGGGCGAGGTTTCAGGCAGGAACCCGCCCTCGGAGCGGAGCATGGAAGTACTGAGTCCGGCCTTCAAACCAGACCCTGACAGTAGGGAGGAGGCAGCCCCATTCCTCACAGAATCTGCCGTTGGATAGCTTGCTGTCAGTGGCCTGCCAGCCAGGAACCCCATTCACTTGCACCCCGGACCCTGACAGGAGGGAGGAGAGAGCCCCATTCCTCACAGAATCGACAGGTGGTCAGCTTGCTGTCAGGGGCCTGCCAGCTAGGAATCCTATTCACCTGCATATCTGTATAAAGTTTTAATACATTATATTAGAGGTTGTGGTGGTACTGTTTTACCCACAGCGTCTACAGGAATTGCTGCAAATTTACTTCTCGGTGGAAGCACCTTTCATTCCCAGTATAAATTACCAATTTCATTAAATGAAACTTCAATTTCTAGACTCAATAGAAAGAGTGAAGTTGCTAAAACCATTAAAAAGGCCCAACTTCTCATTATTGATGAATGCACCATGGCATCCAGTCATGCTATAAACGCCATAGACAGATTACTAAGAGAAATTATGAGTCTGAATGTTGTATTTGGTTGGAAAGTTCTCCTTCTTGGAGGGGATTTTCGACAATGTCTCAGTGTTGTGCTGCATGCTATGTGATCAGCCATAGTACAAACGAGTTTAAAGTACTGCAATGTGGGGATGTTTCAGAAAGTTGTCTCTTACAACAAATATGAGATCAGAGGATTCTGCTTATAGTGGATGGTTAGTAAAACATGGAGATGGCAAACTTGATAGCAGTTTTCATTTAGGAATGGATATTATTGAAATCCCCTGTGAAATGATTTGTAATGGATCTATTATTGAAGCTACCTTTGGAAATACTGTATCTATAGATAATATTAAAAGTATATCTAAACGTGCAATTTTTTGTTCAAAAAATGAGCATTTTAAATGAATATTAAATGAAGAAATTTTGGATATACTCGATGGAGATTTTCACACATATTTGAGTGATGATTCCATTGATTCCACAGATGATGCTGAAAAGGAAAATTTTCCCATCGAATTTTTTAATAGTATTACTCTTTCGGGAATGCCGTGTCATAAATTAAAATTGAAAGTGGGTGCAATCATCATGCTATTGAGAAATCTCAATAGTAAATGGGATCTTTGTAATAGTACCAGATTTATTATCAAAAGATTACGACCTAACATTATCGAAGCTGAAGTATTAACAGGATCTGCAGAGGGAGAGGTTGTTCTGATTCCAAGAATTAATTTGTCCCCATCTGACACTGGCCTCCCATTTAAATTGATTCGATGACAGTTTCCCGTGATGCCAGCCTTTGTGATGACTATTAATAAATCACAAGGACAAACTCTAGACAGAGTAGGCATATTCCTACCTGAACCTGTTTTAGCACATGGTCAGTTTTATGTTGCTTTCTCTCAAGTTTGAAGAGCATGTGACATTACAGTTAAAGTTCTAAATATTTCATCACAAGGGAAATTAGTCAAGCACTCTGAAAGTGTTTTCACTCTTAATGTGGTGTACAGGGAGATATTAGAATAAGTTTAATCATATTATCAGTCATTGTTTGCATCACTGTTGTTTTTATGTCATGTTTTTGTTGTTTTTAAATCATGTTTTTGTCGTTTTTATATCATGCCTCTGTTGTTGTTATATCCTTTTGTTACTGTTTATTTATTAATAAATTTATGTATTATTTTCATATACATTTTACTAATTTCCTTTCATCTCTCACACTTCTATTATAGAGAAAGGGCAAATAGCAATATTAAAATATCTCCACTAATTAATTCCCTTTTAATGTGCACAAATTTTGTGCACCGGGCTACTAGTTCATCATAAAACACATGGATAATTATTATTGTTCTAAGTGCTCATTTCTTAAATATATCCTATAATTGCTTCAAGATCTGTAGTGTGATAATTGGCATAGACTCTGTTAAGAAAATAATTCTTTAGAGGAGGAAAAGAGACTATTTATTATCAGAGATAAAAATTTTTTTTGAAAAATAGCTTACTAACTAAAATTTACCCTTTTAGAACAGATGGCATTCTTTTTGGTTTTACTTGAATGCATCTCGAAATATGACTGATTCTCCTTTATACTCTTTATTCTCCTTTTGAGGCTTTATTTGATGTTGTGACATCTCATCACCCTGTCTTATATATTTACAAACATACTAATAAATTGAAAATTAGTTGTATTTGGGGAACTTTCTGGCATCCCTTGTGATTTTTTCAATATGCCCTGGGGATTGTGAAAAAACAAAGCCTGGGAATGCTGCGTAGATACGGACTTTTAAGCAATAGAACATGCTGCTCTATGGGCTTCAGCTCCTTCAAACTTTTTCTTAGATGTTCTAAAAATCGTATATATACAGTGTGTGTGTGTGTGTGTGTGTGTGTGTGTGTGTGTATATATATATATATATATATATTTCATGCTTTAAGGTTTTAAAGCTTTGATTATTGCTGTATTCAGCCAGCCAAACACAACTACATAGAACTTTCAAAGCTTATTAGTTCTGGCTGGGTTAGCTTAGGTTGAGCAGGAGGTTGAATAGACGACTTCTGAAGTTCCTTTCAACTCTACATTTTAGGATTCTGGGAATTTATAACATCCAAGAATCACAGAATGTTAGAACTTGAAGGAACTTTAAGATAATCTGGTTCAAGCTACTCATTTTACAGATGAGGAAAGCTATCCAAAGTGAAGAAACCAGAGTCGAGCTCTAGAGAGGCAGAGAGCTGGGAGGAGTGACAGGAGGGCCAGAAATTGGAAGGGTGGAGGCCTGACCTCACACAGCTAGTCAGCGCAGTGACCTGAAGAGGAAGAAAGAAGGGAGGCCACACACAGCTTTAGCAGTCATTCCAGGAAATTTATCTCAGAGGTTGGACTGGGGTGGAAATGGGGCCAGCGTCACCAGCTGGTGTCCAGTCAGGAATCAGTAGTGGTCACTCTCTGTGAGCTCACCCCAGCAGGTAGGGCTGGCCAGACATCTGCATTACCTTCCACTACTAGGCACTTCTGGTTTGCCAGAATAGTGTTCAGAGCCGAGTCTGATTTGTTCTAATGTTCCTAACTTTTCAGATTATAGTTGGGCCCTGCTCATCCTCCATGGCTTCCAATCTGTCCATGGTCTTGTTCTTCTTCTGGATCCTTCCTTTCCCACATTCTTAAGGGTCTTGTTTTTGTAGCCCTGGGTCTGGGGCCAAAACCCTCTCACATTTTTTAGCATGCCTGGAGCTTTCCCACACTGGCTGGATAGACTCCAGACTACTTCATTCCTGCTAACTTTATCCTGCCATCACCACCTGCTGAAACCTGTTAGAGACTCTCTGATTAAACACCTTTTTGTTTGTTGAAGCCATCCTCTCGCTCACCACTCAGATGGGAACCATCTTCTTCCAATGCCAAGCACTCCATGCTAGTCTCTAGTATCTCTTGTTTTTTTTCATGAGACATTTAAACGCAGTCGACAGTCTTCGGTACTCATCATCTCACCATACGATCATGCATCAGGACCTTTGTTTAATCAGGTTTTTGGAGAGCCTTGGAAAAACAAAACACACAGTAGGTGGTCTCGACGAGCCCAGTTGTCACTTGCACATAGCTTTTCTCTCATGCTGTTAGGGATCATACACTCATTAAGTGCACTGAAAATAGCACGCCTGGCTATATATTACACACTATGGAGATCAAATACAGGAGAAACTGGGATATATCAAGCAAATGAAACAGAATGATTTCTCACAGTTTATAAAGAGATTCGTCAGTGAAAATGCCTCCTTAATTCATTTACATGTTTCAAAGATTATTATTACAGGTCACTAAGCCTTTGACAGAAAATATAATTTAAAGTTAAGTCATCGGGAACCATGGCTTATTAAAGGTTAATTAGATATTAAGGAAAATAGTTTGTGAAATGATTTCTTAAGTCAGTTGGAAAGGATTAGTTTATTTTGTTATATATGATTTATACCCAGCTTCTTAGGAATGCATGATTGAATAAAGGTACAATGGTAGCTGACTTTGTGTGTGTGTGTGTGTGTGTGTGTGTTTCCCTCACTGTCTCAAGAATCCTCTGCACTGATTGGTTCAAACCTTTAGTTTTTCCTTCTGGAAGTGTGTGTAACCATAACTGTGAACTTTGGAAGTTGTGGGCTACATAGAAGGAAGTGATAGAAAGGGCTGTGAGTGATTGAAGATCATGTTAGGGCCCCTATGTGATCTGCAAGGAAACTGAGTTCTTTGTCGCCATTATTAGTTGACACATGCTATAGGCAACGTTTCCAGTGTGGTGCTATGTTTAAAGACGGGAGAGAGGCATGCCTTTTTAGACATTTTAGGGTGCCTTTTTACAGAGCATTTGATTACTTGGGCTATAAAATTCTCTCAGGTGGGATCCAGTGAATCATCTTAAACAAATGATGATCCAAAACATTTAGCTATTAATGTTTGTGGGTAAATTACTCTCCTAAAACACAGCAGCAGCCTTGTATTAGGATTTCCTGTATTTATTTAAGATTCAACAGTGAAAGATGGGCATGCTTGACACCTTAGAAGTCATGTGCATTATTAGTCTAATTTAAAAAGGTATGTATTCAGGGTGACATAAAGTCTAAAAGGAAGCTAGGATTTAAATAAGCACATGAATAATTATTATCCCAAGAAATGGAATTTCTGATCCAAGCTGACTTCCTAAACGACAAGTCTCTGGCTTTAGAACCTTTAATCTAACCTCCTCAACATATTGTGAAGCTGTTGAGCACAATTTACCCACATTTTTAAGAATATACAGGCAAATTGAGGGAGCTATATCAAATTCTGTGTTGGTTATATGCTCACTGTTAGGCAGCTTATAAAATTCCATTTTTAGGATGTTTAAGAAATGGAGACACGAGCGTTTACTAATTTGATTTTTCCTTTTCTTATTATACTTAAACTTTCACTAAGTGACATTTCATTTAGACTAAACCGTATAACAAATTTACATTATAATCTAATATAATTTACCTGTTGGGGGAAAAGACTAAAAAAAAAAAAAAGATATCAGGGGGAAAAAAGCACCCATGAAATTGTAAGTATATTCAGTAACAGTTTAATTAGTATTTTGTTAACTGTAATTTGTATTCCTGTGGTCCCCTTTATAAGAATATAAGATTCTCAAGAAATGTATCTTGTTCACTTTTGTGCCTATTATAATGCTTTGCATATTGTAGGTACTTAATACATGTTTATTAAACTGCATTAATATCTTTTGTATTCTAACATGATAAAGAGAAATATGAAGCCAGAATTTTTTTTAGAAATTAATGCTTCTGCTTAAAATACACACATGAGCCCAGCGGGTGTGGCTCAGTGGTTGAGTGTCAACCCATGAACCAGGAGGTCACAGTTCCACTCCTGGTCTGGGAACATGCCTGGGTTGTGGGCTCAATCCCCAGTAGGGGGTGTGCAGGAGGCAGCCCATCCATGATTCTCTATCATCATTGATGTTTCTATCTCTCTTTCCCTCTCCCTTCCTCTGTCTGAAATGAATACAAACATATTTTTGAAAAATATATACATGATTAGGATAAAAATGGGTTAAACTACCTAAATAATTTTCTTATTTTCTTAATCTCTGGCTTTACAATTAGACTCTGAGTTCATGTCTGGCAGGCTATTAGTGCTGTTAGGCTAATTTATCATTTTCATATAAGCATTTTATGATGTACAAAACCGAAATATTTGATGACTGCCTTAAGTTAAATACAGTAAATAGAATTGTGCAGAAATGGGGGCCCATTAAAATGAACATTTCTACTCTATTAGTGTAACTTTTTGAATATCATCTGGATGGGGCATTATTATTGAAAAACAATTAACTTTTTTAAAAGGGCTATATTTCTAGGATTAGCTGGCGTTCTCAAAGGGCCTAGACTTGTGTCTGAAAGCATATGTGATTATATTTGTCTGGGTTCAGACAGGAAACATGGCATACTTAAATTTGGTATTTAGGGAATGTTTAATAAATAAGAATATTTACAAATATGTTGGCAGGACTTAGGAAACCAAGAAGGGATAATGACATATTCTGAGGCCAGTAAAAGATGGGCACCTTCACTAAAGTAGGGTCTAGGGTTAGGGGTTGGGACAGTGACAAGAACCTATAGCGGTGTAACCTGCTTTGTAAAGAGGGCTGCCTGAGAGGAGCTTGACCTTCAGCTGAGGACCAAGGTCAGCCCATGTTGAGCAGACATTCCTGACTTTCCTAGTACCTTGGAATCTCCTGCCAGTGCCTCCAATTGGAACCTATAGGAAGCTAGAGGGAGGAGGATGCCTTTGATGCAAGGCATTATGGGTCAGCTTCTCAGGGCACAGAATAGGGTGGGGAGGGGAGGACAGGCAGACAGGTATGGGGCTCAGTAAATATTGGTTGAAAAAATTTAGAGCTGCTTACTACTTATCTTAATGGATGGTTTTGCTTCATTTAATTAACAGTGCTACTTACTGCCTTCTTAAAATTCTGCATTATTACTTGAATGAACTAAATAGTATTTAGTGAGGACCTGCTAAAGGGTTTTTCCAGGCCTGTTGCTATAGATATTAGATAACTTTGTAAGAAAATTAGCTGGTACTGGAGTTGTATCTCCCTTTACATAATACATAGATACTGAAAGCAACCAATCAAATGTTGACCTTAAGTACTTTGAGGTAGCATAAAGTAATCCAAAGCAGCACTTCATTTCAAGTAAATTTCGGAAGCATGCTCTCTCTATAGAGCAATCCTATAGTGCAGCTCTGTCCAGCAGAACTTTCTGTGATGATGGAAATGGTCTACAAGGGAGGGCAGTTAGGGGTGTGGTGGCCACTGGCCCCATGGGGGCTATTAAGCATTTGAAATTTGGCTATTGCAACTGAGGAATTGAATTTAAAAATTTTACCTACATGAGGCCAGTGGCTGTCATATTGGACAGTGCAGCTATGGTTAATTGTTCAGTAAATATATGCTCCGTGATTTAATTTTTGTATGAAATCTTTTCTGGAGTAAGAATTTGGATCTTGTATTTTCAGATTTTCAGATTGCTAGCCTCTATATATAGGTATGGGGCAAATACTGGTGACCAGAATAGAAATCAAAAGCAGCTCAGATGAACCAGGTCTTTAAGGCTAGGCTAATGAAAGTAAAGCAAAAGATACAGGAACCCTTTTATGTTATACTAGAGGCCCGGTGCATGAAATTCGTGCACTGGTGTGGGGGGGTGTCCCTCAGCCCGGCCTGCGCTCTCTCACAGTCCAGGACCCTTCAGGGGGATGTCCACCTGCTCACTCCTTACTGCTCTGCTTGCTGCTCCTTAGCCCTGCTGTGGAGGTGGGAGAGGCTCCTGCCACTGCTGCTGCACTCGCCAGCCATGAGCCCGGCTTCTGGCTGAGCAACTGCTCCCCTTGTGGGAGCACACTGACCACCAGGGGGCAGCTCCTGCATTGAGCATCTGCCCCCTGGTGGTCAGTGCGCATCATAGCGACCAGTCATTCTGGTTGTTCTGCCATAACAGTTTCTTAGGCTACTCTCTCTCTCTATATATATAGTTATATATGCTTTACAAATGTAGGTTGTATTTGTTTAGACTGACTTATATTTAAAAGTAGAGCATTGTGGTTTCTCATCATTAAAAAGTCTACTTCAATTAAAAAAACAATACATTTATTTCTTTGCTGTAGTTATTCTGGATATTTGACCCTTAATTACCACACTAGTTGTTTTATGCATAATCAGTTGGTTACAAAGAAGTTATTAAAAGAATGAAGATAGGAAATCTACTGTACACAGCTAGACAAAAATATATATCTGGCGATATATTAAAGGCATATATATTTTCTCTTCAAGACTGATATTTAGTGACTTCATTTTATACTTTTTATTTTCTTAGCTTTATTGTATATGTATGTATTATATTTATTCAGTTTTATGAACAAATCTGAGACTTCTCTTGGCCCTTTTCATAATGCTTTTTCTTCCTATTAGCTGTCTTCAGAAATCTTTGTTAAGTTCAGAAACAGAAAAAAACATTCACTTGGAATTCATAATTATTCCATAAGGACAGACAGATTATCATATCATAAATATGACATATTACTTGTAATGCAACTGAAAATACTTTTCGGGGCAGTAAGTTCATATTTGTTTTCTGATTATTCTTATTCTACTCTAGTGTACTTTTTGCCTACCCTTTTCACATTGTGCTTTGTTTGATCTGTATGTAATAGGACATAACAATTACATATGAGACTGTGCCTTTTAAAAGGAACAAGTTATAAGTTCATTTTGACAAATTTTTTAAATGGCTCTTGTACAAACTCAAGAATGCTTTTGTTTTGTATATTGTGGTAACATATACAAAACTTAGAATGTACTATTTGAAATATTTTAAGTGTACAATTTTGTGGCATTAGTCCATTCATATTGTTGAACCATTTATGAACATTTATTAATTTCTTTATATTGAGAGGTGATGTTTCCAGTTTTGTGGAATTTTTTTCTCTTCCAAGAACAATAAAATCATCCATAAATTCTTATTCGTATCAGTAAAGCAATATCTACTAAAATCCTATAAATGGCATTTTAAAGTGGTATTAAACAAGCTACTGTAAGCTTGTTCATCAGTACACAAACAGGACTTGTTAAAATAACTCTTTAAATGAAAAATGCAGCTATTTTTAAATAGAAAGATGCAGTTATTTTTCTTCTTTGCATTTCACTTTTGATGGAATTTTGTCAAAGCCCAACCAAAGCTATAGGACAGTGATATGGTCTGATGAAGGAAGGTTGTGGTTATAGTGTATGGGATATGCCACACTTTGTGACTCATTTTCCTTTAAGGTATTTTTCAAGTTTGTATATTTTATCCAGACTTAAGCTTTCTTTCTTTTGTTCATTTAATTGAGTTCTTGAGATACTAACACAACAATGGAATTTTAACTTTTATGTGTGCTTAAACATATAATTAACTCATAGTTTTGTGAAAATAATTAGATAAAACCAGCTTTCTTCCACAACATGAGTTCCTTCTGCTTACCTGTTGCCGTAGTAACCAGGTAAACACCAATAAAACCAAATGGGCATCAAAAAAGTTTCTCACATAATTTGTGTTGAAAATTCATAGGATCTTTTAAAACATAATCTTATCTGGGCAGGGGAAGGAAAGATTCAAGTAATGGAAGAGAGAAGCCAGACTTTATTTGAATATAGAAAGAGAGTTGAAGGGGTGGGAGTCTGTATTGCTGAGAAAAGCATTTTCAAAGCAGACTGTTCTGGTATTTTATACCAATTATGTGTAGCGATTGCTTTGAATAAATTTTGCCATCCTGCTGAGATTTCCTTTTTACAAATCCTGGAGCAATTATAAGATGGAAGTCTGGAATGTATAAACAATGTCCATTGAACAGTAAATGAGCCTCATACTTATAGAACTCATGGTCGGAATGTACTACATTTTATTCGGTGTTTCTCTGCCTTTCCTTCCTCCTCCATCATCGCACAGAGACCATGTCTACTTCAAGTGTACAAACACATACATTTTTGCCTAGAAATACTTTTAAATAATTATTCCCATCAAATTAACAAAATCTCTCTGTTGCTCTCACATTATAATCAGTATTCCTACTACTTGTTCAGTAGAGTTATTGATTATATTTTATGTATTTCCAACCTTAACACACCAGATTACCTTTATCTGTAGACCTGGAAACAAAACACTGCTCCAAGTCAGTGTTCATGGGGGGGAAATGACACCCTTAGAGCACAGCATTAGACTGAGTTTCCAAATGTCAACTTGTTTTATGTGACAAAGCAGCCTGCACTACTCATGACAAACAACATAGAAACTCCGAAAGAGAAGTCAACTGTCACTTGGCGTTAACTATAAAAAGCCTGAACTCCATTATTTTGCTGAACTTACAGGCCTTATACAATGTTTACAATAAGATTTGGAGAGTTGCCTAGCATTGGAATATATACAATTAAACAACACAGTTGAACGGCCCTTTTATGTCAGCACTGCTAAAAGACGGCCATTATACTCACATGATAGTCATTCTTGGAACTCTTAGCATAAACAGGAATAGAGAACATTCATTTGTAATTCTATCTAAGTGCATGCAGGGTTTTCTTAAATTTTATTTTATTCTATTCACATAAACCCCCATGGAAACTAAAGATAACAATAATAAAGAGATCACTGAATTAGAATTATTTCTTTGACTGTCAAAGAATGTAATACTTCTATTTTGTTTGCAACTGAGCCTAAGCACTCAGCTCTTTGGACTTTTATGTAAGCTTATGTAAATAAGGGAGATTGTGTTTAAATTTTTTACAAAGTGAATTTTATTTGTTTGGAAATTAACTTTACACAAGAAATTAACACAAAATGCGCTTCCTGGTTTCCTATTTCAGACATTTACTTAAAAGAACAAATGCAAAGAGACAACAGAATGTCATAGATTAAAATGAAACCAAACACAGACCGTGTTTTAAGTCCACATCCATGTTTTGTTGAAGGTAGATTAGGCCAATTTAATAGTAATAGGCCAGAAGGGTTGAAACTTTGGCCTTGACGGCAACAAGAAGAGGGAATGATACACAACTGAAGCAATTACTTCTTTATGCTAAGTGGAAATATTTAAGAGATTGATTTATAGTGCTATCCTTAAGTAATATAAACATATATTTTAATACATATTTTGGGTTTTCCCACAGTAATTTTTACCTGTAAGTTTCCCAGAGATGTTTGACTTTATAATTTTGAAAACTACTGTACAGCGACACCAAAATAAAGCATAGCTTTATTGCATGACAATACCGAAAGGAAGATTTGAGCTCAATTTAGGTCTCTGGAGCCAGTGACTCCAGCTGTTTTTGCCTCTGTTTTCTAGTCTGTTGTCTAAAATTTGGGAATTTGTTAAGCACGTTTCTGGAGAAGTTTGAGCTGCTTGACAGAAAGTTGACCTGTTATCTAACAACAACAAAAAAGACTGTCGACATGACTTATGAAGGATTTGCAGCATGATATTTGAATGACTGTTAGAGTACCTCAAAAAATTAAAGGTTATCTGAAATATGATTTATAAGATGAAATGTTTGCTTCCCCCTAACTCTGGCCTGAAACTTGTAGTTTAAAGTCTTTAATACAGATACATTTTCCTCCTTTCCTTTCTCTTATAAAGAGAAATACCTAGTGGGCTTCCACTTATAATCAGAATATATGAAAGTTTATATCGAGTTAGACCAAAGGATTTTCTAAACATGGTTTTGTCCCTACATTTGGAAATAAGGGAAGGACTTTTCAGAACATTAGTCAATTGGCTGAGGTCAACTAAATGCTCCAAATTTCTCTTAACTAACCAGTGAATCAATCATCTGTGAGTGTGCTTTGGCCATTTTTGGACCTATTTCTGACTTTAAGACTTGAGAGTAATGCGATCCACACACATTTGTGAAGTGCTACTGGCTTTTTGTTTGCTTCAAAAAATACATATTGCAAATGTTTTCTCTGTTCTTAGGTTTCCATAATTTGAGGAATAAGTTTGGTAACCATTTTATAAACTTTAAATATATGTCCTTCAAATTAATATTTTTCCAGACCAAAGAATCCTGATTTTAAAATTATACTCTCATGGAAATATCTCTGCTCTTTGAATCAGTTTAGTTCTCCGTTTTGCTGGTTTGGAAGGGCAATAATGACATCTTCCTAGAAAAACTTAGATGCACTTGAATTTTGTACATAGTAAGATTAGCTTTTTTTGTTTGTTTTGTTTTTTAAATATTTTTTTTGATTTTTTACAGAGAGGAAGGGAGAGGAATAGAGAGTTAGAAACATTGATGAGAGAGAAACATCCATCAACTGCCTCCTGCACACCTCCTACTGGGGATGTGCCCGAAACCAAGGTACATGCCCTTGACTGGAATTGAACCTGGGACCTTTCAGTCCGCAGGCCGATGCTCTATCCACTGAGCCAAAACCGTTAGGGCAAGATTAGTTTTTTGTTTTTGTTTTTTAACTTCCATTAAATAACTCTCTATGCTCACTATTTATTGTTGGTTCCTGTTGGGCTGCTTCCTTTCAGATAGTCCAAAGTGACTCTCAGACATTGTTCCGGTTTATAACTGAGAGTTTAGTGGGCTATGTTAGGCTTGCTTTTATGGATGTAGAGGATAATTTGTCACCTTTGGATCCATTTCCCCATAGCTCAACCTTATCAGCTCAGTGTGATTAAAGAGTGTTACACATAGATGTGGGTGTTTTAATGTGCACCTCTTCTTTCAAATGCTATATATAAAAATGTTAAACTAAGCCAGACATGAGTCCAAGAGAGACCATTCTTGGAACGTAAAAGAATTATGTCATGATTCCTATGTGGGTTTCTTGTTAAATTTCCTTCCATAATAATGTTCTTGGTATAAATATTCTTAATTAGGCATATGGAGGATTCAGAGGTCAGAAGACAACATATTCCCACTATTGGAGAGAGTACAGTACAACAAGGGGAAACAGTGTACAATTAATAGCCATTGGCAACCTAAGATGAGGGCCACGAATGGTATGAGGGGAATGGTCTACAGAAAACTGGAGAAACAGACCTCACTTCTTTCCAGGGGAGATCAGAAGAGCTCTGGATGGGACAACATTTGTGCTCAGCCTTGAAAGAAAGATAATGATCTTGATGGGCGGTGTTGGTGGCAGAATAGCCTTATTGTGTTTGGGGTGGATGACAGGAGCAGTAGGCATACATCCTGGCAAAGCCATGAAGCAAGACCAGGCAAGAGGAAAGCTCTTACCTTATCCTTTGGGCAATGGGCGCCTTTAAAAGTTTTAAGCTGAGGAATGTCAACATTTCAGAGAGATTAATCCAGAATACACATGAAGAATGAGGTGAGAGGGAACTCTGAACATAGTAGACTTTTCTTGTATGTACTTTAAAGTGGATTCCGTGGGAACCTTGTCCCAGATTTCTTGAACACCCCCCTCCCCAAGCTGAGATACTGTCTATATCAGTGATGGCGAACCTTTTGAGCTTGGCGTGTCAGCATTTTGAAAAACCCTAACTTAACTCTGGTGCCGTGTCACATATAGAAATTTTTTGATATTTGTAACCATAGTAAAACAAAGATTTATATTTTTGATATTTATTTTATATATTTAAATGCCATTTAACAATGAAAAATCAACCAAAAAAAATGAGTTCGCGTGTCACCTCTGACACGTGTTTCATAGGTTCGCCATCACTGGTCTATATTCTTTTAAACAAAATTAGTGTTAAACAACTCTTTCACTAGTGATTATAAAAATGTTCTAAGTACAAAATCAGATGTGCCTGTGATGTGTATTAAAGAGATCTAATCACAGGTATTCTACTTTTTTTTCATTAATTGTTTGAATTTGGGATCCTGCATTGTAAAACTCAAGCACTATGTAAATCCATCTAGCAAGCTGTAGGAATTTCCTGGCTATGATATAATTAGAATTCATAATCACAAGGTAAATTGTTATTAACATTAATGACAAAAATCATAATGATTACAGCTAACATTTATTGAATATTTACTATGTTCCAGGAAGGCATTGTTCCAAGGAGTTTATATACATATATACATTTCCCAATCACTATAGTTAAAATACACATAGTTTTAAGTATGAATGTAGCTTAAGTTAGAGTAAACAATAGTAAAAGGGAAGAGAACAACAAATTGATGTGCTTGAGAAATAGAACAAATTTAATCTATAAATATTATCTCTTTTTATATAATGAAGAAAATACTTACGTACTAGGCACTGTGGGAAATGAATAATGCCACTGTTTTATACTGACAAGTCTATAACATAGTTCATTAACATATGCTTGAAAGTAAAAATAAATTGGGTGTACAACATAATATTTGGGGAGTGTGATGTGGCGCTATTCCAAGCAGAACACCAGCTTGGCTTTGTGTTTCTTTTACACCTACATCCGAATACAGCCTCATGGATTTAAAAATATTATCTGTGCCATTTTATCTCCTTGGCTCTGGAGCCCCCACTCAGTGAACGTCATAGTTATCTACATTAGGCTTCAGATGCTGCCAGTACAGGCAATTATCTTTTATTAAGAATCTTCTTTCTGGCCCAGCCATTATGTCTCAGTTGGTTGAGCCCCTTCCCATGCACTAGGAGGTCACAGTTCAATTCCTGGTCAGGGCACATGCCCAGGTTGTGGGCTTGATCCCCAATATGGGGCATGCAGGAGGCAGCTGATCAATGGTTCTCTCTCATCATTGATGTTTCTATCTCTCTCTCCCTTCCCCTTCACCTCTGAAGTCAATAAAAATATATTCGAAAACACACACACGCACACACACACACACCTTTTTTCTCATTCCTTCATTCAGAAATGTATAGCCTTGCCATCACCCACCTTTCGTTGTTTTATCTGTTCACCATGAGGTCAGCTTTTATCTCCTTAACTTTATTTTCATTTATTTTTGAAATGTCTTTTCTACTTACCTGTGGAGTTACAATCCAGATGTGTATTTCCTATAAGTATACATGCTGTCTCCTGACAACTCTCTCCATGCTTCCCCAGAATACTTTCTGAGTTGTTTACTTAAGCCTATGGCTTCAGGGTGGGTTACAGGGATACCAATAAGGTTCTGAGAGAAAACAGAGGATCCGGATATAAATGGTCAAATTAGCGACTCCCTGAAGATAAATGGTCTGTGGGGTAGTGGGGACCAAGGTGGGCAATTAGAAACCTTTGGGTAGTGATTCTGGTGGAGGGTTGTCCAACTGGGAAGAAGCTGAACCTACCAGAGTTTGGAAAACAGCTGAAGCTCTCAAGGTCCTGCAGACCCCAGTTGCCATCAGGGGCCACATAACTTGTAAGGGTAGAATCCCAGGAAGCCTGGAGTCAGGGCTGTGGTGGCAACAAAGACCCAGAGGTTGAGAAACAGACCCAGGCTAGAACCTCTGGGTCCTTCATATCCAAGGAGGCAGACTCTGGTTTGAATTAAGGTTGAGAAACTTGGAAAAGAGACTGAAAACGCCATGAAGGAATGATCTAGTGTGTAAACATGAGCCAGCCCATGTGGAATTTGAGTGTGTATATCTATAATAAGTCTAATTTGTATGTAGTTTATTCCTCGAGATTCTTTTATGTTTGCTTGTAAACAGTTACCAGTTAATCATTTTCCCCCTATTTTAAATGACTTTCTGAACATGCAGGGCTGAAGCACCATGAGTGGGGAGGAGGGCATTGTAAGAAAAGTACAACCACATGAAACCAAGTGGCTCTGTGTTTGGAGGAGAAACTTGTGTTCCCTTGGGTGATGGTAACAGAATATTTCCCAATAAATGGCATCAGAGACTTTTTGGGTAAGGGTCCCCTGGGGCTGGGTCTTGGCATAGTACATGTAACATTCCCAGCATGGGTAATACTAACTCTATCGTGGGCAAGGGCAGAACTAATGCTAACAAATTATTTTTTCAATGAGCTGTTACTAACCTATCCCCATACCTCTTTTCATACAAAAGTGCAAATCTGTCTTGACCAGTAAATTAGATGTTCCTTTTTCAAAGCTGAATTAATGAATAAAAGTTGCATTTATGATGCCTTGCATTATAGTATTTTTTAAAAATCCTTAAGGATAACATTTCTGCAGATTTTCCTGCCCAACATAGAATTTAATCATATGTACTTATGCTATACATTTTAGCTTGATCAAACGATCAAGATTGGATATCCCACATGCTGTTATTTTGAATGAAAACTAATCAAAGTAACCAGAAAGTAGTTTGCGTTTTGTTTTTGTTTTTGTTGTTGTTGTTATTGGAATTGGAGGAATTAAAATAAGTTTACTTTTATTAAGCTGACTGTATATAAGCACTCTTTAATGCTAGACCATAAAAGCAGAGCCAAGACGGGGGAGTGTGTGTGCATTCCCCCCTGTAACCATTTAGTGACAGTACTATAACCAAGCTGGCAAAACAATCTAGAAGTTAATGAGATAGAAACAGGAATTAGTGTTCCCAAACAGATTGTTAGTAAGCTGCTTGTAAGCAGGGGTCATGCCTTCAATTGTTTTGAAACCTCTAGTATGCACATACTAATAAATACTTGTCCAATGACCCAGATCTATATATAATGTCATCTTGTTCTTTTTAAGAACACAGCGACTGCCATTTCTTTAATTCCAAATGCACACTTCAACACCCCTGAAATATATATAGTGTTTGAGGGGCCAGCAGGCTGGATTAAAGTCCAGTTCTTCCAGAGGGGGTTGTGGATTTGTGTTTATTTGTGATAGCCGCCAGGGGACACTGCCAGTCTGAGACCACTTGAAATTAAATTCTCTGCTTGAGGTTTTGTTGTGCTGCACTGGTTGTGTGGATGCAGTGGCAGTTGGTAGTTCAAATTCTCAGGGGAGTTGTTTTCTTCACTTCACCCAATCACAAGCTTGAGAAATGCACATTTCCTTGTTGTCTCTTTCAGCGTGGTAAGTTTATTTCTTGTTTGCCTTTCCCCAGAGAATGGGACCCCTTTGGTGTCTCGGTTTCCTGTAACATTCTTCCATTAGATTCCTCATGTGGGACCATGTTGTATTTCTAAGGGGTACATCGAGTAGAGGTGTAGCCGTTGTGGATGGCATCTGAGGTTTGTTGAAATGCAGTTCTTGTTCAGGTTGCAATTATCCAGCTGATCCATGACATTTGAAAGCCCAGACAGAGATTCTGCTGATTGGCCACCTGTGGGTCCAGAAATCTTGTTCTGTATAGAAGATGGTTACGGCCCTAGCTGGTTTGGCTCAATGGATAGAGCATCGGCCTGCGGACTTAGGGGTCCTGGGTTCGATTCCGGCCAAGGGCACATGCCTGGGTTGCGGGCTCGATCCTCAGTGGGGGGCGTGCAGGAGGCAGCCAATCAATGATTCTCTCTCATCGATGTTTCTCTCCCCCCTCTCCTTTCCTCTCTAAAATCAATAAAATATATTAAAAAAAAAAAGAAGAAGAAGATGGTTACGATACCCTGTGGACCCAAAGGTATGAGTCAATCTGGATGACAATGAATGTCTTAGCAGGGTTATTTCTGCTAAGCCTCTTGGGGTTTGGGAAACAGTCCCACTGTAGTTACTTCATCACAGTTCCTTGCTACTCCTGAAGTTGACTTTGAGATGATACTCGAGTGATACGATCAGGAATCTGAGTGGTATTTAATCAGAAGTCCTTTCTTCTCATTAGCTCTCATGAAATACCTTTTCTGTTCCTTTATGGCCAAGCTTCTACTTTACACATTTGCTGGTCAGCTGCATCTCTTTTGCATTTGTCATAGCAGTTAGCCTATCTTTTTGCTATCACTTGTGCAGACTAGAACGCTCTCCCAAGTTACAATCTCCACTTGTTAACAGAGAATCCTTCTCCCCTTTGCGAGTGTCACCAAGACTTACTGCTCTGTCCCCGGGTGATTCTCTTCTTCTTTGGAAAAAGAGACAGGAGGAAGAGGATGAACAGTTCCTTGTTGCCTACTATTGTCAGCTATTTTATGAAATTATTTTATTTAGTTCTCACAGCAACCTGTGGCAGATCATTATTATTATCCCAATTTATTTAAGAGGAGACTGAGGTTCATAGAGGTGAAGCACCTGCCCACAGTGCCAAACAACAGGGGAGGAGTTGAGCCAGGATTTAAAACCTGTGTCAGACTTCAAAGCCAAACTATTTCACTCTACCTCATTATTTCACTTGAGGGCAGAGCTTTACCTAGGTTTTTTTTTTTTTTAAATAAGACTCGTTTAAGTGATTTATTCACAATAGAGAACACATAATAGAATTCAACTCAAAGCAGATGCTGCTTCTGACTACATCATAGCTTGAAATTTGGGCTTTCTGCGTGTGTGTGTGTGTGTGTGTGTGTGTGTGTGTGTGTGTTGGGGTATACATGCTGGTTTTGGCTACTATGCTAACATTTGAGAAATGAGTACTTTTACCTCAGATAAAAACAAAAGCTAAGGCCTCGCTAATCTAATTCTCAAGTTTAAACATCTTAAAATTAGCCATGCATCTGCTTTGCTGTCTCATTTTCAAATGGATGTCCAATTTAGAATCTTTTTGTCTTTAACTAGTATCTGACAAAGCATCAATTGAAAGCAAACAATATTTCATGTGTATGCATAGTTGTATTCTGAAAATCTCTAGAAATTAATATAATCGAGTACATTTAATGTCATAAAAGAAAATGATTTTAGAAATTTGTTTTTATAGGCATGATTGACAGACATAATCGGACTCTTTGGGTTTACAACAAATTGCAATAAAATTATAATAATTCACTTAGAATATATATATACCACATGATAACACACAAATACACTTTAAGCTAACAAAAAATTTTCTTATAAGTGTTAGAATAGAGAGAGAGGCTTTGTGAGAGCTATATGACATTCAAAATTATTAAGTAAAGATTGAAATTTAAAAGAGAGAGTGTGTGTGTATGTGTGTGCACATACCTGTAGCCCTACCAAGGCCTAATTTCTTTACCTGGGTCCTGTTGCCTACTGCCTGATCAGACCCACACTCAGGTTTGGGTAATCTGAACCTGCCTTCCAACCTGATGGGTTCTGCTGTGAACTCTGATGATTGATGAGTGCTCTTAGGAGAAAGCATTAGAGAGAAGAGAGAGTTCTGTTCCACAGTCCTCTCACTTGGCTCCTGAGCCAACCCTGCTGTAATGATTTCACGCTGGGATTCCTTACTCCTGACACTGGCTCTGCTCTGGTTAGTATCTGGCTTTTTCTCACCCGTAGACCTGGTCCCTCTTTGAAAGTAAGTAACAGTCAGCATAGCCTGACTGCAGGCCTGAGGGCTGACAGATGATGACTGAAAAGTGGCGCCTTTCTTATCTTTATCAAATAAAAAAGTTGAATGAAAAATGTAGGGTTGAGTTGGACAGGGGCAATAATGTTGGAGGTAGCCAATAATATTGGGGCTTGTTTTTTTTTTTCCAATATAGCTGGCAATATATGCTTGTTGTGCAAAAACTATATACAGCCCCCTCAGAGAAAAACAAGATACACAGGACTTTTAGTCTTGAATTTCTACAGAATTGAGTTATAAGATGTTGAAAGTGCCATTGTAGTGTTGTAGTGATTATGCCAAATTCAACTTTCACTCTATCACATGTTGTCATTAGTAGCGACAGGTTGGCCAATTAATCTGTCTCTTTGGAAAACGTTCAAGGAAAGATCAACATATTTGACTTTTTGTCATTATGATTGTTTGATAATAACTCACTTTGGAACATCTTCAAAACTCACTTGCTTTAGTGCCCTTTCAAAAACTCTTGGCAAGAAGATAGTTAAAGATAAATATTGACAATTATATTTCTGGACCTATAGTAGCATGCTATTCTGTAAATAAGCACATTGCAGTTACTCTTGAGCAATTTTAAACTTAATGGAAGCCCTTCCTTACTGCATACATTGTGGAATGTGACAGGATTCCTAAATAGGAATTAGTCCATTTGTGTGGGCCTTACAAAGGCAAGGATCTTATTCTTTATATCCAAGGTTTAATGACACGTTTAACAAATATTTATTGAATTCATGAGTAAATGGGCAATTGAATGACTTTAAGAGAATGTATGGCTTTTAAAAAAAAGGTATTCAAAGCTGCACTATTTTAAAAAGTCAATTTCACATCCAGAAAGCTGCAGAGAATAACTTAAGAACCCATATTTCTACCTAAAGTATCAATCATTGCTTTACCTTCTTTTTTCCCCTTTTAATTCAAGAAATAAAATATTGCCTTCCCTCCTTCCTCAGGGCACCTCTCATTGTGAATTTCAAAACTGTTCTTCATGGTCATGTCCTTAAACTTTTTTTATAATCCTCACCTGAGGATGTGCTTTTCATTGATAAGAGAGAGAGAGGAAGAGAAAAGAAAGTGAGAGAGGGAAACACTGATCAGTTGCCTTCAGTATGCGCCCTGACCTGGTGATCAAACCAGATACCTGGGTATGTGCCCTGGCTGGTAATCAAACCCACGACCCTTTGGTGCACAGGATGACGCTCTAACCACTGAGCACAACGGCCAGGGCTCCTTTTCCTTTTTTTTTTTTTTAACATTTGTATGCATCAATAGAACAGCTATGGATTATTATGTTTTTGAATTTGCACTCATGACTTCATTCTCTATGTATTCTGGAGTATCATTCTGCAGTTCTGTTAATTCAAAGTTATGTTTTTGAGAAATGTCCATGTTGATTACATATATGTCTGTTTCATTCATTTTATTGCTTTGTAGTTTTCTGTCTTATACCACAATATATCCATTTACTTTTTGATGCCTATTTAGGTTGTTACAGGCCTTGTCACTGTTTTAGAAAGGTTCCTGTGATTATCTGTGTAGTACAACCCTCTGCTCATGAGCCAGCTTCTCTGAGGAGTGCTTCCGGGAGTGAGTGGGAGGTCTTGGTGTGCTGGGTGCTCCCCTAAAGGTCTGTCTTTGCTCACGCTGCCGCCAGCATGCAGAATATCTTTCCTCCATGTTCTTTCAAAAAGGCTCCAGTATTTAGTTAGCAACATATGCAGAGTGGGAGTTTTCTTTTTGAGTCCATGGTGGATGGCTTAACTGCTGTTTGATTTTGTGAAATTCACATTCTTTTTTGTAACCTCAGAAGAGAAAAGAAGGCAGCACATGAAACAAAACACTTGTGAATGAAAAAAGGAGATAGCCATGGAATCAAATAGGAGACGTTGGGTTAAAACCCCTTATGTTGCCCACTGTCCAGGGTTGCGGTTGAGCTACACTGAAGTGCATCTGGTCACTAAACCCCCATAACGATCCTGGCTGAAGCCTTGACCGGTTAGGTTATCTCAGTTGGTTAGAGCATCGTCCTTATACACCAAGGTTTGATCACTGGTCAGGGCACATGAAAGAATCAATCGATGTTTCTCTCTCCCTCTCTCTCTGAAAACCAATCATATGCAAGAATCAATCCATGTTTCTCTCTCTCACCCTTCCTCTCTCTCTTAAAACCAATCAATAAAATTTCTTAAAAAACCGTCCTGGCTGAAAAAAACCTATATAGTAATCATTTTTCAGCCCAATAACTTAGTCTCTGAGTAGCCTGAACTGGTGCTTTTTGAAAGGCATATTTTAAAACAAAAGTAGATATCTAATGAAAGGCTCTGGATCAAATAGTTGGAGTAAGAATCACCTTACTCATCCTGACCACTTAGAATACCTTTTAAACCTCTCTCTCTCTTTCTCTTTTAAAGAAAAGATATCATCTCTTTTATGTGGAAACTATTGTTATCAGAAATGAAACCCTGGTTTTGTCAGAAGACAAAAAAAGTATGACTAGTTTTATGGATCATGTTTTATTCTCTCTTCTCCTGACAGTGGGTTCTGTTTTCTCAGTTCTGCAGGAAGAACTTGCTTAGCTTTTCCTTTAATATGTAAAATAGCAAGAGTGAGACTGCCTTTTTCACCTTAAATCTCTTCCATTCATCTCAGATTTTCATCCTTTAACAGGAATGTCCATCTAAAGCTAGCAAATGACCATGGCTACTATGATGTTCTTTCTCTGTTGCCCAATTACTCTATTTTTCTTGCCAAATATTTTTTATTGTTGAGAGTATCATTTCTACTTACCTGGTACTAGAATCTCAAAAACCACCTGGTTGTAAAATCTTTTTCATGGGTACCATTCATTGCCCTTGTTAGAAAAAAAAGTACCTTTTGTCAGTTCCTTCCTCTTCTGCCTTAATCTGACCAGTGTAATATGTTAAATTATAGGTCTACAGAAGGTCCTCTCGGGGTTGCTACCTTGAAACCTCTGGGCAAAGGACATATGTAGGTGCAGAGAGCAGGGATCATGTCCTTGTTATTTCAATAGAGCACTTAGCACATTTGTGAACTCAGTAAATATTAAGCACAAACTCTTGAGTGTCCACTTGCCAGTTACCTGTGATAAATGGCACAAAACAGATTGATTTTTCCTCACAACACATTATGCTTTCAGGTCACTTGAATATCCTCCCTCAGATGAATTTGGTGCACATCCAAGTGTGGGGCCCAGTGGGCTAAGCAGAGGAGAGCTCGGGAATAAAATTGATGGGGGCAGGGCATGTAAAAACAATAATAGCTAAAACAATAATAATAACTTCCATGATCTATTGTTGTGGATCATCTGCTCTGCTGCTTCCCTTCTGTTGTCATAGAAAACTGAATATTGATTGAAATTATTAAATCAAAAAGATAACAATGGTGATTCCATTTAGCTGCCCACAAGCCAGGGGATTCTTTCACAGCTAAGCAAATGGCCACATGACCAATACCTCAAAGAAAATGAGCAGCATGTCCAAGGGAAATTAAACTCTCCTTTCTCTGACCCCTTCCTATTAGATTCTACTGAAAATTTATATTTGGGAAGAATTTCTGAGTCATTTGCTGTAGGCAAATACTCATGTGGGCCTAATGGAGTATGGAGCAGTGAAAACGGAGGTAATAACTCAGGGAGGAAGGCGTGAGTGGCAGTGATGGATGGGAGCCGGGGCTGGGCGTCTTCCACAGCCTTGGTGGCCCTGTGCACTCACTCAGCCCCAGAGCTCTCTCGAAGCCAGACCAGCCACAGGGGCTCTACTTCCAGAGGTGACGAAGGTGCAGGCTCTGGCTCTACCGTGACTATTGTGCTGACTTTACAGAAGTTAAAGGAAAAGAAGAGGAGGTCACACTCTGTGCCTCCATTGACTTGACTGGGAGTGCAGTGAGTTCTAGAGCTGCGGGCCAGGCCACGCCCACCCTGCCTCTCTCTGACATTTGTAATGCCACCATTTGCACTTGTTTCCTCCCATCAGAGCATGATCCCTGGCTCAAAAAGCAAAAGCACATGTTCTAAGATGATGATAGTAAGCATCACTGCTCATTTAACTCATTGTAGTCGGCTGGATGAAGAACAAAGAGAACGAGAGGACGCTATTTGCCTTTAGAAGAATTCCAACAAGGTCACCAGAAGGGGAAGTGGGGGTGGCGATGGTCATTGATCAAGGAGTGTAGGGACCAGAGAGAAAACAAACCTCCTTTCTCCCCACCTTACATAACCACTCAAGGTGGGTGTAACATTAGTAAAACCAGAATAAGCTGAGTCAGGACAGCTTTAAAGGGGAGCAAACAGCCAAAGAGAAAAATGCAAAAAAGCAACAGGCTGCCTGATGGCCTGTGACAGAACCGGGAGTGAGCACTGCTGCAGCCGCCACTCCTGAGCTTGCCCTAGGTCACTAGCCAGCTGACGGACCTGTGGCCAAACCCAGCAGTTGTTTGATAACCCTAATAGAGATGCAGCCGCTAATCACAGTGTCCTTATCAGTAAGTTGTCCATGGTGGAGCCCCAGCGATGATCTCCTTACCTTGTGGTGACATGCTGAGCTGTAAAGACACCAGACGTGGTCACCACCTCTTCCTTTTCCTGCTTCTCTCACTTGGTGCCTCTCCTCAACTTTCTACTCCCCATAGATAAGCGGATGCACCCCCAAAATGTATGACCAGAAGAAGGCCATTCACCTTGATTCCTTGCTTCAGGTTAAGGATGGAACGAACAGTTGGAGGTAGAGTGGGGTCATCACCTGCTTCAGCGAGACTCTACCTTCAATGGACCCAGAGATTTGTTTTGACTTATCTGCAAGGTTAATGGATTTAATTGTGTGTTGGATTGTAATTAAGGATTCTTCCCAATTAGTGAGGCTGGTGTAGGAAAAGCCATAAATTCTCCCATGGCTCAGCAAGCTTAGTCTTGAAGTAGAGTGGTGTTTAGAGGAAGTTCCTCTCTCCTAATATATGCCTTTGTGCACATTGGGTTCGATTAATATTGACGAACTGATCTCTTAGAAAGGAGATAAGTTTATTAGACTTTGTCTCATCTATCCAGTAAGTCAGCTGCTGTGCTTTGAGTGTTATTATCAGGCAGTATTCTGAAACTTTATTTTCCAAGTAATGGAAAAGTGGAATAAATTATTTCTTGAGGAGGACATTGGTCATAAAATGCCCTCTGATCACTTGAGATAATAAGAATAACTATATAACGTGAAATAATATACAACTTTGGTCAACAGTTAATAATGATAAATGAATGAAGAAAGAAAAATGTTTTAAAATAAGCCAGAAATGTAATGCTAATGTTGGTTCCTGCTTCTGTTTGAAATTTTTAAAGATGAACATATGTATCCTTTTCAGTTATTTGAAATCTGCTATTAAGAACTATGGACTTAAAGTTTTCCAAAAGTACATTTAATCTTTTAAGCTTTTGTGCTATTAAAAAGATCACAGAGGATCAAGTAAAAGCATTTTAAATGTAAATCTCATACGCAAGAAGAACGGCAGTGTTTTGTGTGGTGTCTAGTTTATTTTTCTAAGATGAAATTAAATGTCACGTATTTGGGAAGCCTACTAGCTAGAGTTTTCCTAGGGAGACAACAACTTAGTAACCCTAAGAGAGTCGGCACTTATGGGAAATAGGAATAAATATGCCAGTGTGAGAAAGGAGGCAAAGAAAGCTTGAATCTACATGAATGGGAACTAGAGTGTGGTAGATAGAGACACTCTAGTAACAGGATTGTTTGGAGCATAAACACAGATCAATCGTAGGCCGAACAATCTCAGAAGGTTAATTGCATCCCCAAAACATTAAACCACATGGTAGGTATTAGATGTGATCTCCGAAGCTGCATCAGTAAGGTGCTGCCTGAACTTCTAAGGAGCTTTATTAGCTGATGCAAATTTTGCCAGGGTGCCTCTGATTTGTGTTAAAAAGAGTCAAGACAGTCTGACTCTGAAGTGAATGAAACAAAGGGCTTGCCCCATCCAAGAGCCATTTCTCCGCAGCTCTGTGCCTGTCCGTGTATATTATTGGCCTTTGTGTTTAAAAGCTTTTCTTTCTGCCTATGTATTTTGAGATCCAGGACACCAAGATGTGACCAATAGTTCTTACTATAGGTCTCAAGAAGTCCTTCAGGGAGGGCTTGGCTGCTGCATGAAGACCTCCCCACTCGGCGTTAACTTCAGTAACTCTATTAGTAAATTGGAAGAAAATGCGTTTAATGTAATTTCATGTATGAAACAACTTGTATGGAAAGTTTCTTGATCTACTTTTAAAATACTTAAAATTTTAATGATCATTGTGAATAAATGAAAATATACGTTAATCCAATTACAATCACTGTGCCTAAGTACCCAGAATTATATACTCTAAAACGTCTCTCTAAAACGTCTCTTCTATCCTGCCATCTAGCATAATATGTAGCACAGAGCGTCAGTAGCCCAGTACCTACTTAATATATATTTGTTAAATAAATAAATGAATTTGGACGACCAGGCTGAAATAGGATTGGCTCTACTAGAAGAGATAAATGGGCTTCTGCGTCAGATGTCTGAATAAGGTGATCGGTAAAACTTGAGTGTGATGATGTGCAAGCATGGATGCTAGCAATATAGTTATTCGAAAGGATACTTAGTACATATTAAAGAAACCGGTATGACTTTGCACAGTGGTTTTATTCTTATGCAATAAACTGCCTTAAAACTCTTGGGTTGCACCCAAGCGTGCCAGGAAATCACTGAGGAAGTCACATGATGTGTGAAAGTGTGGCATCCAGGCTGGCAGGGATTAATGCATAGGCAGCACTGCCCAGCTCATCATATATGGTGTATTGCCTGGTTAGCAACTTCTGGTCTATGCTATGAATCCTGTCTTGTAATGTCATTGTAGATTTGTGATATCATTCAATTACCCTGCATTAAAGACAAAGAACATTGGGAGTACTTCTTGAGGCCATGAGTACTGCATGAAATTGTGTTTTTCCCTTCCCTTTGTGGCAGTGAACATTAAAGCAGAATGATCACGTTCAAATTCTAGCTCTGCTACTTATGAGTGTGAAAGCCCGAGCTGATTAATGTCCGAGCCTCAGTTTACCGCTCTGTAAAATGAGGATACCACTGCTTATTCACAGGATTGTCCGTCTTCTCAACCTTCATTGAGGTGCAGTGTCCCTCAGAACTGGCCCGCTGAAGTTTGCTGGAAAGGAAGTGTATGTTTTCTTGGTTTGACATGGTATCTTTGCTATTAATGTTGATAAAATACCCCACGGAGAACAAATACAGGTCATAGTTGACTTTATAAAGGTGTGTTGAATTGAACTGATTGGAATTCAGTAGGCAGTGGATGGAGCAAGAGAAGGTGGAGCAGTAGCTGAATTGGAGGCAGGGGAGGGTAGATTGCTGCTAGAGTTCAGTACCCCGACAGCAGCTAGAAGTTGGAGTTGATAACCTGACAGGGAGGAATCGACAGAATTATAAAAGAAGAGGAACAGCTCAAAGAGCATTTGGTTCTCATTTTGTGTATGAGCAAATAGTCCTTCATATCTCAGTACCTCTTGAGGTTGCTATTAAGGCAGAACATAATAGCTACTGTTTCAATTCTGCTCGGTATATTATGAATTATTATTAAATTATGCTCAGGATATTGTGTTTAAGAAAGAAGGAAAATCTAAAGTATGACTTAGAAAACTTTCTCTTAAAAGAGTTAAGGTGAAAATCCATACTGTATTTTATTTAAGCCTTAATTATCTAGATTAAAAAATAACAACAATAAAACTTACCTGGAATTTAATTGCAAAACCTCTGGTCAGACTGAGCTGACCTCACATTCACATTTTAGTTTTATGATATTGGATTTAGCACCAATTTTCTCATCTTTCAAATGGAATTAAAGTTCCTACCCACCATAGAGCTGGTAAGAGGTTTAAATCAGATAACCTATGGAAATCACAGGATCTAATACAAAGTATGTGCTAAATAAAAGTTAGCTTTTATTATTGGTGGTCTTATATTAATGTACAACTACTATTTTACCTTTTTAAGATTATTTTTCTAAAGCCATTAAGTCCCACTCCTTGTACATTACCTGGAGGTCCTTGTTTCTACTCCCTTCTTTGGTCTGGATTTCCTTTTATTTCATTGATTTTTCCAAACATTGTTTTTATATCGAATAATATGAAAAGCTTGGACAAGGAGTTTATATTACGCTGTGTGTGCAGGTTATACTTTTCCCTCTGTTCTCTTTCTCATCTTGGCTAGATGTTGGATATTTCTTTTATTCTCTTTTAAAAATATTTTTATTGATTTCAGAGAGGAAGGGAGAGGGAGAGAGAGATAGAAATGTCAATGATGAGAGAGAATCATTGATTGGCTGCCTCCTGTACACCCCACACTGGGGATTGAGCCCGTAACTTGGGAATCGAACTGTGCCCCGACTGGGAATCGAACTGTGACCTTCTGGTTCATAGGTCAATGCTCAACCACTGAGCCACACCGGCCGGGTTGGCTATTTCTTTGGTGCCCTTCCCAGGCATGGTCACCGTTTTCTTTCCCAGGCTCTACGCAGCACCCATGCCACATTGCTGCTTGCTGGCCACAGTCCATACACTGAGTGTGCAAGTGTGTTCCCGTAGTTCTTATTCAATTTGCAGCTATATTTCTCTTCTCTCCTCCTCTCCCTCTTTCTTGTTGTAACATTTATTTTGGTTTAACAAAATGTCACAAGAGCATTCTAAAAATGATACTTCGCTTTATCTACTTTTTTTTTTGACATAATTGTCACTTGAGTGATTTTGTTCTCAGCAGAGAGGATTGTAACATTTCTAAACAAACAAACACTACAGCCTTCACCATCTCTTATATGCCATTCATAAAGCATGGGCTTAGATAGAAAAGGCCAAGTCTTCCACTGCAGTTAAAATGAAAAATTCGAGTTTCAGGCAACCTCAGATATTAGTCTTTGTCTTGACAAGAGGCTTTAAACACTTTGGAATGATCGCTCAGATTTGTTGGCACGGACAGTGTGGCGTTCTGGGCACCAGGGTCAGTACTGTAACTTTGTACACCTGAAGTGTATTATTCAGAGAAACAAGAGCTACAGGGGTGGTTTGGGTTTCACTTTTGAGAATGAGCAGAGACAAATATTTGACTGATGAGTATAATATTTGAATGATGGATGTTCAAATAATTATTATCTTAAATGTACTGGAAAATCAAATAAATGAAGAACTTTTCCATCTGACTAGTAATTCTACCTAAAAGGAATTTTAATTCCTCACTTCAGAGTAATATTTTAAATATGTAAATCTGACCCCATCGCCCCCGCCCCCACTCCCACCCCAAAACTGCCTAAAATCTTCAGTGGCTTATGGGTCCCCTTACAGTGGTTCTCAACCTTCTGGCCCTTTAAATACAGTTCCTCATGTTGTGACCCCCAACCATAAAATTATTTTCGTTGATACTTCATAACTGTAATGTTGTCACTGTTATGAATCGTAATGTAAATATCTGATATGCAGGATGGTATTAGGCGACCCCTGTGAAAGGGTCATTCGACCCCCAAAAGGGGTCTCGACCCACAGGTTGAGAACCGCTGCCTTAGAAGAAAATGCAGCCTGTTTCACAGAACCAGCACACCTTAGAGTAGCCGCGGGCCAGCCGCACTCCTGCTTTTCCACCAGGCGTTGGCAAACGGGTCAACCTTCACTCTAAAGGCTCCCTTCTGCCTCGGGACCTTCCAGGACATTGTCCCTCTTTTGGAATGCTCTTTCTCCCATTTTTCACATGGTTAATCCCTCCTCAGCCTTCACTTCTCGTTGCCACCGTTCCTTTCTTAGAGAGGCCTTCCCTGATTTCGGATTTAATTTGGAGCCTCACCGTCGTTGCCCTCTTTTCCTGGTCTCCTGTTCTTTTTCCTTGTGGCTCTTCCCACAATCTGTAATTGTCTGTGTGTTTGCATGCGTCTTTAGCATCCATCTCATAAGCAGATCGTGAGCCTATGGAGACAAAGATTCTGTTTTATTGACAGCTGTACCTGTAGTTGCCAGTACAGTTCCATGCAGGTAGTGCCCGCTCGATACTGTGCTGGTTAGTACTCAGGTAAGAGTGCAAGAGAAGGATAAAGAACTGAAATGGTCTGCATGTGTTGTCTTCGCTTCTTTCCTATCTCCGGTATGCTCTAAGCGTTCTACCTTTCATGGAATTTCATCAATATATCATTATATTATTTTCATTTGAGCGAAAATAACCCACACCATTTATTCAGTTTGACCTGAGTACTTCTATACACAAAGGTGAATTAGATTAACTTGTTTAATGTGACTTGGAACATGAGCAGAGAGATAAACTCCTGGGAGGGCAATGTGGGGATAGTTCTCAAGGGCTTGTGTTTTGGGGAGAGGTGGACAGGATAGGAGGAACTTTCATAAAGCAGATGACGTTGACACTCATTGAATTTGGGAGGACTAGAATTTTGGGAGATGGAGAAAAGGTTGGAAGGCTGTTCTTGGCAGCAAAACTCAAATGGGCTAAGACAGAGGGACCTCAAAGTCCATGCTGTGTTCAGGAAATTGGGTGAGTTCTGTGCGGCTGGGAGTGGGTGGAGGGAGGGTGAGTAATGAAGAGTGGCAGGAAATGACACTGGAAAGATAGATTAGGCTTAGGTCCTGGATCATTAGGGTGATTTTGCTAAGAAGTTCAGATGTTATAAAGGGCCAAAGAGGCCATTCAATGTTTTAAGCAGGTGAGTGAGAGAGCAGATCTGTGTTTTAGAAGCATAATGCCAGAATTCTATCCGAGGGAGCCGTTTCAACGGAGTGGTGACAGTTAGCTGCTGAGTGAGTGGGAAGGGACGAAAAGGGCAATGAATAATGGCCAAACTTTGCAGAAGTTATAAGGTTGTTACGGGAAGGGAAACAATGACCGGATCTCTTTTAAAAGTATCTCTCTTCTTTTTTTAATTTTTTTATATTGTGGAAGTAATATGTGCTTAATTGAGAGAATTTGGAAAATGCAGAAAAAAAAGAATAAAGATTACACTATGGGATATGGAAGGGAAAGCAGAGTCAGGGGAGAATGCTCTTAGGATGATCAGGGGGAGGAGAAACTTTTGAAAAGGATCCAGAAGGATCTTTTCTTATAGAGATACTTTAGTTTCTTTCCTTTTTTCTTCGTGGGTTCTAATTCTATCTTTGGGAGTGGGAGTGGGGGGTGGGGGACGGGGGTGTGGACACACCTTTTGGGTGTGTCCAGCCTTTTGCATATATTTCTGCCTCTGTCTGGAATGGTTCCTCTTATGTCCCTCCTTCCTTCCTTTTACCTGTCTTACTCCTTCAGGCTAATAATCCTATGTAATAATAGCCTATCTAGTAATCCTATCTAGTAATTAGCCGTACCTCCGCTACCCTTCCCATTGGCTAATCAGGGCGATATGCAAATTAACTGCCAGCCAAGATGGCGGCCGGCAGCCAGGCAGCTTGAAGCGAACATGAGGCTTGCTTGCTTCAGTGACGGAGGACTCCAACGTTCCCCGCCTGCCTCTGCCGGCCTCTGAGCTTGCAGTTTGAAACATTGTTACAAATACAGAAGCTAAACAAAACCCCAGTAACCTGCTTTCAGCCAGCCAGGCTTCAGCCAGCAAGACCGCAACATTGTTTCAATTATAGAACCCAAACAAACCCAGTACCTGCTTTTAGCAGCGGAGGCCTCAGAGCTGGAGCCAAGCCTCAGAGCTAAAGCTGGCCCAGAATAAAAAAAAAAAAAAGAAAAAAAGGACAGGTTGGGAACTTCAGTCACCTGCCAGCCAGAAAACGGCCCTCAGCCAGACTGGCCAGGCACCCCAGTGGGGACCCCCACCCTGAAGGGGGTGTGACCAGCTGCAAACAGCCATCATCCCCTCACCCAGGCTGGCCAGGCACCCCAGTGGGGACCCCCACCCTGATCCAGGATACCCTTCAGGGCAAACCAGCCGGCCCCCACCCGTGCACCAGGCCTCTATCCTATATAGTAAAAGGGTAATATGCCTCCCAGCACCAGGATCAGTGTGACACGGGGCAGTGACCAAACCCCCTGATCGCCCTGGGGCTCTGTGTGTGACAGGGGGCGGGGCCACAACTTCCCTATCCGCCCTGCTCTGTTTGTGACAGGGGAAGGCGCCCCAACCCCCTGATCAGCCCTGCTCTGTGCCTGATAGGGGGGAGCTCCCCAACCCCCTGATCGCCCTGCGGCTCTGTGTGTGACAGGGTGTGGCGCCCCCCCCCCCCCTCACCTAGTTGATTACTGGCCTCATTATTTGCTAAGGATATCTTGTCAATAGATTACGTAAATGGAAATACTAAGTGTTAATCAATTTTCCCCTACGCCTTTTCAGCTTAAAAAGGACATTCCTTTTTAAAATTCCATGCATGTTGCTACTCCTCAAGTTTTATCATTTGTGAGCTAACCAACTACCTGCTTAGCAGCCCTCATGAAAGGTTGGGATAGCCACCATGAAAAGTCCTGATCCTTTAAAATTATAAGAGAAGAAGATTGTCCCCTATGATACATCCCGCAACACTCCTCAAATATTATTCTATTAGGCATTATATGCCGGGGCAGCTTTACTTGCAAATTAAGCAAA
>NW_005871053.1:18912430-18934051 GCF_000147115.1 Myotis lucifugus
CCTACTCTGTGAGTGACAGGGGGAGCTCCTCAACCCCCTGATCGGCCCTGCTCTGTGCGTGACAGGGGGGAGCTCCCCAACCCCCTGATGGGCCCTGCTCTGTGCGTGACAGGGTACGGAGCCCCAACCCCCCTGATGGGCCCTGCTCTGTGAGTGACAGGGGGCAGCGCCCCAACCCCCTGATTGGCCCTGCTTTGTGCGTGACAGGGGGTGGCGCCGCAACCTCCCCATCGACCCTGCCTTGAGTGTGACAGGGGGCGGTGCCCCAACCCCCCAATCGGCCCTACCCTGAGCGTGACTGAGGGTGGCATCGCAACCTCCCGATCCGCCCTTCTCTGTGCATGACAGGGCGGCGCCCCAACTCCCCAATCAGCCCTGCTCTGAGCCCAACCAGGGGCTACACCTAGGGATTGGGCCTGCCCTCTGCCACCCGGGAGCAGGCCTAAGCCAGCAGGTCATTATCTCCCGAGGGGACCCAGACTGCGAGAGGGCACAGGCCGGGCTGAGGGACCCTCCCTCCCCCCCGAGTGCACAAATTTTTGTGCACCGGGCCTCTAGTAGTAGTAATAATAAGCATCCTAATAATAACAATAATTTCCAGATGCTCATCACTGTGGTTAGTTCTTTCATTTGTTATCTGATTTAATCCTCACAAGAGTTATGTATGCTACATAGCATTATAATCTCATTCTATAGTTGAAGATATTAAAGCATTGCCAGGTTAAGTGATTTGAGCAAGTGCACATATCACTACTCACCATTTCCTCAGGGAGGCCTTCCACAAGCCTAAGTTAAGGAAGGACCCCTGTAATCTGACCTCATAGCTCCTCGTGTCTCCCAGGAGACTTGGATCACGTTAGTGCTCGTTTGGTAAATGGGGACCTCCCTGTTAGACTGTACACCCCATGAGGGCACATTGCGTGTCTGTCTTATTCCTGGCTGTGTCTCCAGTGCTCAGCTTTGTGATTACGTACATGACACACAGCAGGGTGCTCAGGTAGCCAGCCTCTCGGCAGGGATGGCACTTGCTACCCTTGTAGTGAAGTCAGTCTAAGGCCCTGGTGCACTGTCCTGATGAAGGCACCCAGGCTGGAAGGATGGACTTGTGAGCTGGGCTCCAAGACAGCCTGGGGCCTTGAGAGATGAGGACTTTGGGAATTCCTGAAGCCTAGAGGCCTCTAGATCAAACTGTACACATCTCTTTTCCATCTCTTCTCAGTTTCCTTTGTTCCATGGAGCCATCTTCAATCTAACCGATCTGGTTTTCTAGGCCTTGAACTAGATCGCCTCCTCATGCCAGTCTAGACCGCAGGGACTCCAGGCCTCCTGAGGTTGATGTTCAGATTCTCTGAGCAATTTCCTTTAAGGGTCCAAGTTTACTTTTATTTGGATGTTATGGGTCTGATTTTCATTGAGCTTTTAAGGCTTTATAATTTGAAAAAAAATTTAAATGGAGATCCTAGAAGGTGATTTTTCAAGATAATGCTGCATTAAAGTTTCATTTTTATATTATGTCTGATGGATTAGATTAAATCGATCTGAAAATTACCAGTAAAGAAACGGAGTTTTCTTTAATGCAAAAAAAGATGAATAATTGATGTTTATGTTTTAATTCAAATGTAGGTTGCACTGTATATTCTAAGGTAAATATATTTTTGTGTTAGTTTTGGACCTGTTGCTCCTTTATTTTATTCACCAAGAGATAAGAACTGTGAGGGCATGGGAGAATGAACACTCTCATTTCGGCAGGTTAATCTGGGGTATATTGAGCACAACAACCGACATCCAGAGAGTAGATGTTCATATTAGCTTTGATAAATACCAATGGGTATAAAAAGTCTGGCTTTTTTTTTTTTAACAGTTAATACGAAGTATTGAGCAAAGAAGCACACGTTATCAATTATTTTCTAGCTTTAGACATAGTTGAGGTCCTTCCCCCTTAAAAATTGGTCGCAGTAAGTAAGGCATTTAAAGCAGGTCAACATGAGTTTAAAAATATTGGCTTGGGAGCTGCTTCGGTCCTTATCTTTGTCCTTCTGTTTATTTATAGACTGGAAAGGGAAGACAGCCTTTCCTGCTTTTTCAGTTTCCCAATGATGATATCTCAGTTTGTAATGAACTGATTCAAAGGAAGAAGGCATTCTTTCTACATCTGCAGAAGGAACCACCACTATTAAAAGCTGGGGTCAGGGTTGTCAAATTCAAATTCTTATGTGATTTCCACTATTTCTCTTCATTAAAAAATTAATGCAACTTTTCAAAAAAATTCTTAGCTTTAAATGTATTAGAGGTGGTGTTATAAAAAGAATATAATAAAAATCAGTGTTATAAAAGGATATAAAGATAATTGCTACAAGCCATAGTAAAGCTAATAACCCTTTTTTGGCATTTCATGGCTGGTCCTGATATCAAATTTTGTTACTGTTGGCAAGAAATTAAGGTTAATGGAGCCTATGATCTGATTATCCTATTTATAACAGTATTTTATATTCCTTCATTTAGCAGACACTTTCTGAGAGTGCTGAGTGCTAAGGATTCAGAGATAAGTAAGACCTAGCTTGTGCTTTTGGAGAGCTCACAGGCTTAATTAGCAAGGGCATCATCCAGTCCACGGTAAGAGCCACTGTAGCATCTCTTGACCCCTTGTGCATAGAGGAGGCATGCTCTAGTATATCTTCACCTCTGGGCCTTTGAGATTTCAGCAAGCTAGTCAGGCATAGTAGGAAGAGTGGGCCAAGACTCCTTCATTAATCCATTCACTCACACGTATAAACTGACATTTGTGGCAGGAATGCTCTGTGCTCCATGCTAGCAATGCAAAGGTGACAAAAACACGTTGTTGTACTCAAGGAGCTTACAGTTCAATTTTGGAAACAAACAAGTCAATTTACTTAATTTCCCCATCCAGTGCAGTAAGTGCAATGAGATCAGTAACCCTAGACTTTTATGGAGAATATGGTAGAGGCATCTGGAGGTAGTGCTATGGATTCAGTAGCCCTGTTTCAAGTTCCCTCTGCCAGCTACACTCCCCAGCTTCTTTTGCAGTAACGGGGAGGAGGCCTGCGACCAAGTTGTGGTGAATGGAACAGGGGCAGAAGTGATGTACATCACATCATGACTTGAACATGAAATTCTTCACGTTCTTCCTTCCCTTTCTGAGATGACCTTGGAGACCAGGTGTGGAAGAGGTCAGCATTGCCCAGAGAGAAGGATCTTGGGTCCTTGGAGGATTGTGTGCAGATCACTCACTCCCCTATAAACAGTGCCCCTCCCAAACAATATTGGACTGTCATATAAATGAGAAATAAACTTTTGTTGTAGTAAGTCCCTGAATTTTGAAGGCTAATTTTATAGCAGTTAATCTATATTGATTAATATACTGTCTGTCCACTGTCAGGATACCTGCCCCTCGAAAGTGTTATGTGATAAGGGGAAGGAAGAGTTCCAGGTGGAGAGCAGCATTGATGAGGGAGAAACCGTGGACTTTCAGGGAACAGCAGTTTGGTGTGTCCAGGGTGTAGCAGGAGTGGAGGGTAGTACTTATGGATGGGACTGGAGAGAAAAGTCAGGGACAGATCATGCAAAGCTTTGTGGGCCAAGCTAAGGGAGGAGAACCAGCTCGACCTGAGGGAAAAGCAGCCTAAGGATAGAGTGCATAATGATGACGTTCAAGCAATAAAGAGAAGGAGCTTACCCAGATCTGGTAGAAGGTTTAATGATAGAAGCACTTTGTCATAATAGAGAAATTTTTCAATAATGGGCATGCTTAGTGAGTTTGTGGTCTCCAAAAGTTCGTGAATGTAGACCCTTCCGTTGAGGCTAATGTGGCCATGGGCATTGATAGAACATGAGAAACGTGAAGGAGCTGGGAATGTTTAGCTTGAGGAGAGGGAACTTGGAAAGACCATAATCTTTACCTTCAAGAACGGATAGCAGGTGGAAGAGGGACATACTTGACTGAGTGCCTTCCAAGGGCTAGTTACGACAAATAGGTAGAAGGGAAGGGGACAGATTTGAGTTCAGCATCAGGAAGAACTTTCTGTCATAATTCTGAAGAACAATCATTCCGTCCTGGAGAAGATGGCAATGCGTTTTATGAACAGGAGGGGTTGAAGTAGACTGGCTTTACAGCTTGGAGGTATTGTCATGGAGGTGGCTCTCAAGTATTGGATGAGGCTGGGACTTTTAGGGTCTTTGCTACTAGTATGGTATCCTTTGAAGGCTGACTTTACTTACATTCACCCTGATTTCAAAGTCAAGGAAATGTATGATATAAGATAAAAACAAAACTTCTAAAGGGAGAAAACTGTGCTTGCACTAATGTCTTTACCTAGAGCTAACCTTTTGGAACATAATACACACTTTTTGTTGGGTCTGATGAATAGGCATTTAGTCCGGTTAACATGGCTAAAAGATCTTGCAGTGATATCACTGAATTGTATCTCCAATGTCAGCCCCCAACAACAAGGCGATGGGGTGAATGAAAAGGCAGATACTATCTTCCTCTGAGATATTGGGGGAAGAAACTTCCCCTTAACTCCCCGATCTATCAAAGCCAATGGCTCAGCTGTTCCTCTGAAACTGTCAGAATTTTTCTCATCGCGGCCTCTGAACTGATGGATGGGGATTGATTGATCTTGCTTACCAAATGTGCATTGTAGCAAGACACAACTTTATTTAAAATACCATTAAGATGCAAACACATTATGGCTAATCTGAAGGCCTTTTCTTACAACATGAATTATTCAACTAGCTTCTTAATAATTGCATTGATTTCCACAGTTAAAAGCAGATCAGATTATAAAATCTGCTCAATACCACTTAAATGTTTATAGATGTTAGAGTTGACAAAGACTTTTAGACACTGATAATTTCCTTCACTAGATGGAAATGCTAGAGATTTAGCATTGCTAATAATGCTCTGTAATTATTTTTAATAAATGAGAAACACCATATCAGTAGCCATTTAAGGTCTTAATTCTTACTCCATTTCATTCTTAGAGTCATTGCCTGAAAATCTAGTTATGTTAAAAATCCTACCAAAAACTTTTACATTTATATTGAGTAGAAGCTTTTATGTTTCTTTTGCAAAGATCGATATAGTTAACATGTCTTAGCTTGCATGTATTGATGCATATATTTTTAAAAATCTATGAATATTTATAGTGATAAGAATCCAATACGATTTCAGTTTCTCGGATGCTTTTAGTACCTGATACAAGAGGGACAAGGGCAAGTTTGCTAGCATGAGAAGAAATGATAGGTGAAGCACTAAGTAGGGCTTGTGTCCTTTTTGAATCTCCCTTTGTTTGGTAATTTCTGCAGAGATGATTTCCACAGTGTTTTAGTCTGTTCTGGCCACTGTACCAAAATGCCATAGACTAGGTGGCTTAAAAACAAGTTCGTTTTCTCACAGTTCTTGGAGGCTGCATGTCTGAGGTCAGGGTGCCACCCTGGCTGGGTTTTGGGGCGAACTCTTTCCCTGGCTTGCAGGTGGCTGCCTTCTTGCTATGTGCTCATATGGTCTATCCTTGCTGCCCACAGGAGAGAGAAGCCACCAATCTTATTGGATTAGGACCCCATCCTTATAACCTCACATGAGGAGTTAGAACTCCAACATACCAATTGCGGGGGGAGGGGGGGATGACACAATTCAGTCCATAGCACATAATCAGTGAGTTCTAGAGTCGGGCTGCTTGAGTTTGAATGTGATGTGAGGGCACATTGATCACCCTCTCTGTTTCTTAATTTTGTGCATGCATACAGAGAATAAAAATAGTAATTATTTTGTGATTTGTTATGTTGAATAAATAAGTTAACACATGCAAAGTACTTAGTACATAGCACCTACTAAGCGTTAAATAGATGTTAATTCTTCTTATTAGATATATCTAGATATTTATGCCTGACCTAAGACTATTGTGATCTGATATGTGGTCTCCAAGTACTTCACATTTACATGTTAAATGATAACTATCATTGAGAATTCACAGCATGCCTTGGAAATTTCCCCCATGAATCTTGATAGGTGCTTAAGTGTAAGAGAATAAAGTATATTTTATTTTATAAAATTCTTATAAATAAGTTGTTCCAATCAGTGCTGATTTGGTCTTCCCACCTCCTCCCCATCCTGTCCCATCCCCCAGGACTGAAGAAAGTCTGCTCTCCAAACAGACTCAGGACCTTCTCTACCACTTAAAGATTTCAGGATGACATTGTGCACATTCTACCAAGAAGCAAGAGCAGAGTAATTTTCCTAGCCATAGAAAAAGGAGTTCTCTTATCCCATGTATCCCCCTCTCCCCCTGCAAACACAGTTTCCTACTTGTACAGTAAAAAATAGAACACATAGTTGGATACCTTATTACTTTAGAAATCAAGAGACTTTATCTATAATAAGAAATTAAATAATCTTTGGACTCTCCCTGTAAAGAGTTTGGGGTCAAAGATATTCCATTTAGTGTCCTGTAAAGCTAAGTAGAAAACATTTGACAACTTACCAGTAGCTCTACAGATAAGGTGTGGTTGCCTAATTCATTGGCCAATATTCTATTTCCTGTGTTAAAGTGAACACTGCCTGGAATTTAAATTGAATTAAGAGGGTGCAGAAAGTGCACTTAAAGATCTTCAAATAATAAATTATTTGTCAACATTTGCAACACACACTATCAGAGTGTCTCCAATCGTTCCTTTCTCTTTCTTAGTCTAGAAGAGGAGCTATATTTTCTGTCAGCATCGATCAAGGTTATTTTTATTTGGCAGGCAGGGTTAAAAAAAGAAAGGAAGGAAAAAAGCAAGAAAGAAATGTCCATGAGTTCTTTTAACTTAAGAAGCATTTCTCTTCTCCTGCCTTCTGAATTCTTGATGCAAGATTGGAGCCCATTGCTTACCTCCCTGTTCCATTTTTAGGACATGAACAAGTCAGGATATTTTACATTTACAAACATTTCATTCTAAATAGCTGTACTTCTGAGTCAAATAATAAGACTTTGTACCTATAATTAGGAACCTAAGAGTCTTTTGATATCTGAAATCCTACTTTAAAAAAATTAAAGTGAAATATTTAAGTAGCACAGTCTTTAGCTACTGTAGGATGTGCAGTTTAAGTGATCTATCCTTGTAATACTTTTCAGTGTTAACATGGCCAGTTTTGCTAGAATACTGAATACAGTAGGAAATAAAACCAGCATAGTATGGGCATGTACAGCTTACATGAATACTAAGGTGTTTATAAATTATATTTTTAAAACTATAGGGAAATATAGTATCAAGAAACGATCTTTTTGGGGAGAGTAGAGGATGGTAAAGGTGGGCAAATGGTGATGGACAGAGACTTTGACTGGGGGTGGTAAACACATAATACAGTGATTGGTGATGTATTATAGAATTGTACACTTGAAACCTGTATGATTTTTAAGCCAATGTCACCTCAATAATTTTAATAAAAAGTAAAAAAAAAAATCAGCCAATGAAAATTAAAAAAAGAAACAATCTCTCTGGAAAAAAATGAACTTTGACACCTATCTCCATACTAAAAAATTAATTTAAACTGGATTATAGACCCAAATGTAAACTCAGGATCATAAATCTTCCAGAAGACCTAGGAAGATGTCTTTGTGACCTCAGAGTAGGCAAAGATTTCTAGGACACCACACAAAAAGCACAAATCATAAACTTAAAAAATTGATTAATTGGCCATCCTTAAAATTAAACATTTCTGCTCTCCAAAATATACCTGTCGGAAAATTAATAGACAGGTACCAACTGACAAAATACTTGAGTCAAAAATACTTAAAGAATTTCTGCAAATCTATAAGAAACAAACACCCCAATTAAAGACTTGAACAGGTACTGTAACAAAAGAAGTTATAAAAAGAGCCAATAAGCTCAGAAAAGGTGCTTGACATCATTACCTATCAGGGCAATGCAAATTATAGCCACAATGAGATGCTACTTCACATCCACTAGAAGAGCTAAAATAAAAAAAAAATAAAAACACTGCCAATGCCAAATGTAGAAGCACCTGGAATTAAATAAAAACACGGCCAGTGCCAAATGTAGAAGCACCTGGAATTCTCAGTCATAAGGGGGAGTGTAAAATTGTCTTGCCACATTGGGGAACCTGTTGGACAGTCCTGTCAAGTCAATCATACATCTGTCATAGGACCGGCAGTTTCACTCTTAGGTATTTACCAATGAGAAATAAAGATATAAGCCTATAGAAGACTTGCATAAGAATGTTTATAGCAGTGTTATTCATAAAGCCCCAAACTGGAAACAACCCAAATGTTCATTAACAGAAAAATGGCATTGGTGAATCTCAAAAACATGCTGAGCGAATTCTGGAAGCCTGTTACACACACACACACACACACAAAAGGCCTTATTTATTTTCATGAAATTCAAATATAGGTAAAACTGACTTGGCGGTAGACATCAGAGAGTGGTTGAAGAGGGGGTTTGACAGGAGAGGGACATGATGGAATTCTCTTAGGGATGCAAATGACCTACATCTTGTTTGAGTGGTGGTTGCACAAGTGTGTACAAGTGTTATGAACTAAACACTTTAAGATCTGTGTATTTTATCCTGCATTAATTATAGCTTGTTTTTTTTTTGTTTTGTTTTGTTTTTTAAAAAGACAAGAATCTGTATTCCTGCACCAAAATGATTGCAGACTGATGAATCCATGATGGGAGTCTAAAGGATGTGAGAAAATGTTACTAGTATGTGGGAGATTTCTTGGAAGAAGAAGAAATTGACTGCCTCCAATGTGTACAGATATGCCTGAACTATGAGAACCTCTCAAAGGAATCTTACTGGAGTCATCATAAGGAGTCATCATAAGGAAATGGAAATGGGAAGTGCAGTTTCTGTACAAGCAGATCTAGGAACATCACTGAGCAGGCCATTTTAGAGTGAACAGATTTGGGGGGCGCGGGGGAAGGGTGGGGGCAGTCTTTGCCAGTCTCAAAGATTCACCCAAGTGGAGAAGGTGGTTCCTGGAGATCCTTCTGGGGAAGCTTCTGATGTTCCTCAGTTTGGGAGTCGACTGGCCGGAAGGATTAGTTAGTGGGTGAGTGTTGAAGGGAGAGCTGAGGTGGAAGCATCCTGAAGTCAGGGATGCCGCTTTGCTTTTAGGTGTCAGAATTGTTCCTTGGACCCGGTTTCTTGAAGCCAGAGGTGTTGGATTCCACCTCAGGCAGGAGGAGCGTTCCTTTATGTTCCCAGTTACCGGAAAGCATTGATCCTCCAAAGATGGCTTTCGCCTGCATACACAACGGACTTTACATAACTTGATTTCCCTAAGTCCCTTATAACGGTCTCAAAGCGTATTCTTGACTTCCGAGTGCTTTCAATGCTGCTGAAAAGCAAAAAGGACTTGATGGGAAGCAACATCAAAGTAACTTAGCCCTTCCTGCAGCGGTGGTGGGAGGAGCAGGACCCTAAGGCATTTCTTATTGCCTGTTCAGGTCCTGACAGAAATCTCAGCTGATCACAGGCGTAAAAGTGGTAGGAACAGGGCGATTCTCCTGCATGTCTGAAGTCAGACTCTTGACAGTTGTTTCAGAGAAATTTTCTTGTTATCCTTCATCTCTGAAATGGAGAAGTATCTAATGTGGCTATAATCAGAACTTGGTTTTAGAGAAACTAGAAAGTATCACTTGGGTCCCTTTAATAATCAGTGCTTCTGATTTTTCCTGAATGACAGCAATGTGTATGCATGTGATGGGGGCTGTTCTTTTAATCCTATAGTCCTCACAGTTGGAACATTTCCTATTATATGCTCCAAAGATGCAAAAATGTTGTGAGACAATGTCCACCAAACTTTTGGGAGGTTGACCCAGAAGGAAGTGTCATATTTTTTAACTGCTTTTGTTCATATAGTTGTAGACATTTCAGCATTCATTTGTCAGCCACAAAAATTGTTCATATTTCAACATCTGTGACTCCTGCACATACTGATGGAAAGATAAAGATTCTGTATAGTGAATATTGGATTATAGTGTTGGCATTTTTGACAGAACTGGCAATTTTTCAAGTTGAGGGAGGCATGGACTTTGCTTTATGGATTATATCTCACTTTATTATGGATTATATACCATTCTTGCTAATTGTACTGGGAGAGACTGCAAGAGAAATGAGAGCAGTCTGTGCTTTGCACTTCTCTCTCCCCAGAGTACCTTTAGAAGGATCAGGTGGAAGCCACAAACTAGACAAGAACTAAGGAGGTGGCAGTGACGGAGCTAAATGAGGTGTCACTAAGGGTAACCATGAAGGTCTCAGATGACAGCTTTTCGGGTAGTAGTTGCCAATTTCCTATTTTATTTTTATGTAAGTTTTTTTTCTTCCCTTTAGCATCACTCTTTAGGGTTCGAGCCAAGTGGATTAGAACTCTACAGCAGGCTTTACCTTGGAGGGCATCCCCTTTGAGCATTTTAGACTTTTCTAGCTATTGTTTTCTTTTCATGCCATTCATATTTATTTTGTCTATTAAAATATTTTCCCAGTATCATTTCATTGTAGGGAAACAAAGCAATCTCTCTCCTTCATAAGCAAAGAAGATTAATGTGCAAACTTAGCACTTACCTACTTATGTATTGCAGTGAGACAAGTTCTTATCACATTGCTGAATTAAATTTTCATGGTAAAAGAGTAAAGCCAACAAATAGAGTGGGGCAGGGGCACGATTCTAGGACGTACTCCAGAGATGGCCAGCCTGGCTGCTTGATTTCAATGTTATCTGCCTATTTTTCTTCATCAGCCTTCAAATGTCAATTTATAAGCCTTAGCTAAAGATTCGTTTGCTAAACACATTCTTTCTGAACAGAGTGAAAATGGATGCTACAGTTCCAGGGACCCATTCCTCTGTGACAAAGCTCCCTCTTCCTTTTCTTTTCTTCTCCCTTGGTGGTGGCATTCAGAGTGAGACCAGTGTAGCAGGAAACCTCAAAGGTGAGCTCAGGGTGGGCCTTCTCCATGCCAGTAACACCCTCAGAGACATTTGTGCTCAGCCCTGTTTAATCTGGAGTGAAAATGGGCAGCAGACACTTCTAAGTTATTTCTTTATACTCAGAATAAAAAGCAGAAGTAGCAAGTTTGGTAATAAAGTATGGGATAGACATCATAACAAATCACCCCCAAACTTTATAGCTTAAAAGAGTAATAATGGATTCTTTCTCAGGATTCATGGTTCAGGAAATCGGGAGAGGGTTTGGCTATTCTGCATGTCATCAGCTGGGGTGGGGCACTGGGCTGCACTCAGCTGGGCTCATTCACTCAGCTGCACTCAACTGGCAGCTTAAATGGGCTGGAAGCTTGTGAAGGTTTCGCTTTTAATAGCCAGTGCCTCTTGCTTTGCACTTATTCTTTCTCTCTCCACCCACGTAACTTGGCCATTCTCACAGGGCTGTAGTCTTACGATGTGGGACTTCTTACGTGGTGGCTGGCTTCCAAGGGGAAGAGTAGAATCTGCTAGGCACAGCACCACTTGCACCACGTTTCTATTGGTCAAAGCAAGTCGCCACGCCAGCCCCGATTTAATGAAGTGAGATAGGCTCCACCTTTTGGTGGGTGGGGTGGCATGTGAGTACAGGAAGGGAAGGAATTGATGCTGCCTATTAAAGAATATCTATCACAGTTACTTATATATGTAACTTGAATCGGAAGGGACAATTTTAGAAAAATTGCCAGTTTTCATTTGTACCAATGAGATGGACTGCTACAACGAAGATTATAAAACTTTCTTGATGGATTGTTACATGGACATGACTTTATAAATCCAATAATGTTGACTGAAATTTCTTCCCCACTATACCTCCCTCTCAGTTTATCAATGCTTATCAAGTAATAACTTGACTATCTGATGGAACATTTATTTACACATTGTAACTAAATCCTTGGGATACTGCTATGACTGCATTCTTGATTCTTAGGAAATTTAGTTGAGTTCTGAAAGTACTAGTAAATCTAGATTTCCCATTATTGTACTTCAACTGACCATGCAAAGCTTCTTACTACTTCTGTTACGTCATGGAGGAGTGGTGAATGCCCATTTTTTCACAGCCAGAGATGATACTGAAAATAGGTGATTTTTTTAGAAAAAAAAATAAGGCTGGAATTCTAATGTAAAATTCCCCTTAATATCCCTACCTGATTTGGCTCAGTGGATAGAGCGTTTGCATACAGTCTGAAGGGTTCCAGGTTTGGTTCCAGTCAAGGGCACATGCCCAGGTTGTGGGCTTGATCACCAGTAGGGAGCATGCAGGAGGCAGCCTATCAATGATTCTCTCTCATTATTGATGTTTCTATCTCTTTCTCCCTCTCCCTTCCTCTCTGAAATCAATAAAAATATATTTTTAAAAATTCCCCCTAATATAAAGACTAGTCTATGGCTTGGTGAATATAAAAATCTGCTGTTCAATAATTACATTCCAGTTATTAGATCATTAAGTTTATTGCATGATTTGTGTATTAAATATTCTGAAGAAAGAGGCATGGAATAGGCACAAAAGGTCTGATGTTCGAGTCCCTTTGGCAAGTTACTTAATGTCCAGCTTTTCTTGTAATCTATAAAATGAGGAAAATAATAGAAAATAATTCTTATTCCACCTACCTCAGGGAATGTTTGTGACATTTTTTTCAATGAATAAAAGTAATCAGGGCCATACATAAGTTATAATAACTGGGTGAAAAAAGAAGTGTTGATACCAAAACAAGTGAGAAAGAACTCAATTAAATATGTATATATAAATATGTATTTCTCCCAAGAGGCTCGAGTCTCAGAGGGTATTTGCAGTAGGATATCTAATTAAGGCGTAGAGATAGTTTAAAATAATGTCAATCATTTCCAGAGAGAGTTAACAAGACCTAACTTTCTTTTTAGTTCTGCCTGGTTCTGCAGGTTTTGTGGAGAGTTTGGGTCAGGCTAAACTGCTTTGGCCAGTTTCCTTTAAGTGTTTCATTCCCTGGAAAAGCTGGGTAACATGGCAGAACAGTAACCACAGAACTCAGGATTGGTCTTGTCCCTTCTCCCTGATTCTGTCATTTCTGACCTTTCTAGACAGTACTTTTAGTTATTTGTGGTTAAAGATCCTTTTCATGATCAATTTAATAGGAATTTTAAAAGATCCTTAGGTAATTATTAGGTAAAATAATTCTAGACTCCTGTAAGCCATAAAATAATTGCCACACTTAACTGATGGTATTCAATAGTTTGCTTCTTCATTTTTCAGGAATTCAGTAAAATATAGGACTTTGCTGTCTAATATAGTAGTTGCCAGCTATGTGTGACTAATAAAATTTTAATTAAAATAAAATTTGTTTCTTTTTTTTTAAAGTGTATTTTTATTGATTTCAGAGAGGAAGGGAGAGGGAGAGAGAAATAGAAACATCAATGATGAGAGAGAATCATTGATTGGCTGCCTCCTCTACACCCCACACTGGGGATTGAGCCCGCACCCAGGCATATGCCCTGACCAGGAATCCAACCGTGACCTCCTAGTTCATAGGTTGATGCTCAATCATTGATCCATGCCAGCCGGAAAAAAATTTCAATTTCTTGGTCAACACTTGCCATATTTTACGTGTATACTAGCCATATGTGGCTAGTGTATACTATATTGAACAGTATACATGTAGAACATTTTCGCCATTATAGAAAATTCTAATGGATAGCACTATTATAGGCTGTTTTCTAACTCATGTTGTTGTTTTTTTCTTTTGTTGTCTTCCTCAAAGGCTCTTTCTTTCATGCTTGTTTGTTTTGGTTGAGCAATGGGAAAGGAAGAGGTCAAACTCATGTCCAATGTGCAGTGTTTTGTTTTGTTTCTTTAAAATATATTTTTTTTGATTTTTTACAGAGAGGAAGGGAGTGGGACAAAGAGTCAGAAACATCGATGAGAGAGAAACATCGATGCCTCCTGCACACCCTCCACTGGGGATGTGCCTGCAACCACAGTACATGCCCTTGACCAGAATCGAACCTGGGACCTTTCAGTTCGCAGGCCGACGCTCTATCCACTGAGCCAAACCGGTCAGGGCAATGTGCAGTGTTTTTAAGAGTTTTGATGAAATAGTTGGTAACTAAATGGCCTGGAACTATTGACTAGAGTAAGACTTTTGTAATGCCTTTGAATTTAATGTATACCAATTGCCCAAAAGAGTGCTTGTAGAGGTAGCTGCATCTGTTTTTTAAGTGGACTAGAATCATGTGGTAACTAAAATACTTCTCATGAGCTAGTGACTACGCTTGTTCTATGGAGGGATGTTTTATTACTTCTGAAAATTTCACTTTATTACAAACTGCTTTTCTACATGAAAATTAGGCCACTATGCTCATATCTAGGTCATTTGAAGTAATAGGTATGTGCCCTTTCCTCAATTTAAACAGAATTTCTGGTTCAAGATATGTTCAGATCTTTATATATGCCAATTAAAATATTGACTTTAAACAAAGGGGTTATAAAAATGTGAGATTAAAATGAGTAGGAGCTGAGTTCTTATCATGTAACCCAAAGTAAATGAGGATTGCACAATTCTGTAGTTAAGAAGCACTCTAGTGGCACAGGCACGTTCCTGGATATTCCAAACTGCTTTAAATGATAGTGTTCCATGTTGAGAGATCGATATTTAAATATTTTAGGGAATTAAAATTCATTTACGACATACAGTTACTAAAAAGACTTTAAGATAGCTCTACGGAGATGTGTTATAAAACAGAATAGTCTTCAAAACCAAGCCATTTCTTCAGATCAGAACCAGGGACAGTTGTGTAAGCAGTGTGGGTTTACCAAATGTGTGTCTTCCATAATGGAAGCCTGTATATCACCTTAACATTGACATAATTTATGCAAATCCAGGAACAGAAATACACCTTAATGTCACTTAGTATTCGCTACATGAGCCCAATTTCAGTAATTTTAATTGTGAAACTAAAAATGAAGTTTTATTGCTGAAAACTTGAATTCTGTGAACAGACTTGTTTTAAGCATATTTCCCCATCTTCATATCAAAAGCATTGAGAGTAGGTACTCACCCATGAGATCTGGCCAATTAGCCAGAAGCCATGAACCTCAGAAAGGAGCTCCCATAGCTCACCTCACTGGACTTCCACATGATGTGAATTGCTTGAGGACTGCACAATAAGGGTCATGCCTCAGGCCTAATCTGTTTTGTTCTGGGTAGTTGAACAGGATACTTAGCATATCTGTCCAGAATTCCAGAGCATTAAATGAAATGATTGTTGTCAGTGTTTCCCAGTCACTGTCAGGACACATCACATGTCACAAAGATTTTCCTGCAGGGTTGCAGCAAGCCTAGCTTTCCCCAAAACTTTGGCTCCTTCTTGGACACATAGCCACCCAAGCTACCTGCATGGCCTGCATGCTCTCTCCCCCACCCCAAGCATTTTGCATTCCTTATACCTGGATTGACTTAAGGACTTTTCTTGGTAAGTCTCCTTTTCCCTGTTCTCTCACTGTATGTTAGGTCTCTATCATATTGCTACTGATCAGGTTCTGCTTTACCACTTGGTCATTTGTTCATGTCTCTTTCTTATTGAAACTGCCAAATTCTTCTTTTTGCCTTCATAAGTTCTCATAATATAACCTAACAATATGTGTGTGTGTGTATATATATACACACACACACACACACACACACACACACACACACACACACACTGAGTGGCCAGATTATTATGACCACCTGACGTTTGTAGGCAAATTATCTATAATTTCGCGCTGAAGTTGCTAGAGGGCCAGACCATTATAAATGGGGAAGCAGGTTGTTTACCATGACAGTAGAAGTGATTTTTATATATACACGAGTGGCCAGATTATTATGACCACCCCATCAGTACTTCGTTGGGCCACCTTTTGCCTTTAATACTGAGGCGATTCTTCTTGGCATTCACTCCACGAGATGTTGAAAGGTGATGCAAGGAATCTGACACCATGCCTGATGAATAGCACTGTCCAGTTCTGTGAGATTTGATGGTTGTGGAACCAGCTGCCTGATGGCTCTTTTAACTTCGTCCCACAAATGCTCAAGTGGATTGAGATCTGGTGATTGTGGGGGCCACCTAAGCAAGGTAAAGTCTCCCTCATGTTCTTGAAACTACTCTTGCACAATATGAGCACCGTGGCATGGTGCGTTGTCTTGTTGGAAGAAGCCATTTGCATGATGCAACTGGAAACGTGATTCATTGGACCACATGACTTTTTTTCCAATGCTCGACTGTCCAATCCTTGTGTTCTTATGCGAATTGGAGACGTTTTATCTTGGTAACTGCAGACAGCAAAGGGTTTGACAGGCCTTCGGCTCTTTTGCTGATACTCGCTCCATGGCTCCGAGTGACAACAATCATCCCACGTTCAAAGGCTGTTAAATTGCGTTGTTTACCCATATCTTCAGAAAAAAATCACTTCTACTGTCGTGGTAAACAACCTGCTTCCCCATTTATAATGGTCTGGCCCTCTAGTAACTTCAATGTGAAATTATAGCTAATTTGCCTACAAAGGCAGGTGGTCATAATAATCTGGCCACTCAGTGTGTGTGTGTGTATGCGTATGTATGTATGTAAATATATATATATATTTAAGTTCCTTCAATATAATAGATTCATATCCAATAAATAGTACTGAATACCTCAAGACACTGGTGAAAAAACCACGAACAAAACAGATATGACCCCCCTTTTCACAAGGAGCTTTCATCAGAGGATGGACATGAAATAATCATATAAATTACAACCTGATGAGTCCAGAAAAGCAGATGTAAGTGTGCTAGGAGTGAACCAGGCAAAGGCAGAGGAAGAGGGTTTCATGCTGAGGGAACCACATGTATGAAAGATGTTGATGAATAGATGGCCTTGCAGACACCAAGAGCTGAAACCCAGAATACCTTGAACTTAGAGGCTGAAGAGATGGTGGAAGATGGTGCTGGGGGCGTAGATAGGCATGAACTCTTGCAGGGATTTGTGGCCCATGTGAAGGGTTTGGTTTTTAGCCTAAGATCAAGAAACAGTCTATGCAAAGTATAAAATAGAAGATGCTTAATTTACATATTTACTTAATTAAATCCTAACAGCCTCCAGCTTCTGTAACTTACATTTACACTCATCCTCATTTGTACTGTGACTGTTGTGGGGGAAAGAGGAAGTGGCATGGCTTATACAGGTAATTGGAACCTCTTTACCAAAAGGTAATGAGATGCCTCCTCAGAAAAGAAACTGATGAGGAAGTTGATCCAGTCTGGATCCCAGGCTGTCAATATTTGAATGTTATTCTATCTTGGACAGGGACCACTCAGTTTATTCTGAAAAATGGACTTCTAATAATCAGCATCCTCTCAAGTTAATATTGGACTGTTGCCTAGGTTACCTGGGTCATTCTTGAATTCTGAAACCATTCCCCTGACACACCCAACGCCGGCCCCCGCCCTAAACACTTAGCTGTCAAAGGGAAAAATCTCAACATTTTTCATTTGCTGGAGCTGTGTGTCCATATCAATCATAAGCAGTCTTACCAGTAAGCCTGGAGGAGGGAAAGTGGGGTGGGGTGGGAGGACCAAAATGCAAAGGACCTGGTGCTAGATGTCTAATCATTATCATGTTGAGCTGGAACTCAAACAGATAAGGAGAGTTGTAAAATTTGTGAATGCAATTATGCAATTAGAACAAGGAAGGCAAGAGTTTTTTAAGGATCTTTTCACATTTAAAAATCCCGTTTATAATATTGATTAAAGATGCCAGTGCTTTTTCTTAAGCATCAACACAAAACTAAGGTGTTACATACATTAAGGGGCACAGGTCCAGAAAGATTATTTTTTGCTTTTTTGAATCCTTAGGACTGATAGAAATGGATAAGTTGTTTAATCAGTTCTTACTGAAAATAAACACTGGAAAGAATACATTTTTTTATAAATATGTTTTTATATTATTGACTTCAGAGAGAGGAAGGGAGAGGGAGAAAGAGAGATGAAACATCAATGATGAGAGAGAATCATCAATTGTCTGCCTTCAGCATGCTCCCTACTAGGGATCGAGCCCCCAACCCAGGCTTGTGCCCTGACTAGGAATCGAACTACAACCTCCTGGTTCATGGGTTGAAGCTCAACCACTGAGCCACACCAGCCAGCCTAGAAAGAATAGTTTTAGTCAGTGCTTGATTATTTGATAATCACTACAATACTAGATACAAAATTTAAAAATAGAGATGCAGCATTTTCTTATGGGAGCTTGGCTGCAGCTGGAATGTCTCTGATGGTCAGTCACATGCTTTGCAGTTGCCAGGCCCCTGGCTGGAGTGCCTCTGTTCCCTCTACCTGGCTTCTTATTCTGCAGGACCTCTCTCTCCATGTGGGCTTTCTTCCTGGATAAGCACACCAACCCAGAATTCTTTACATGGTAGTTGGCTGAAGGCCTCTTAAGACCTAGACCAGCAAATCACTCAGCAGCACGATTGCCTTCTTCTGGGCCATCGCATTCAGGGGTAGGAAAAATAGGTTTCATTTTTCGTCTGAGGAGGGCAAAGTCGCATTGGGGAAGCATATGCAGAGGGCCTGTGGTAGCACCTATGGAACCTTCTACCACAATTATGACTAAGTAAAGCTTGATGATGACGGATTCTGTTCTTGATCAATAAACAATTAGAACCAAACTCTTGACCTGCACTGCTACCAGAGATTAACATTTTAAGTATCAATGTGCTGTGCATGATAACCGTCAAATATAGTCAGAGTAGTTACTCTAGTTGAAGGGAAAACTATATCCCTCAAAAATCAAATTCCTGATTCAGCCTTATCCTATATAATAAAAGGTTAATATGCAAATCGACTGAAGGGTGGAATGACTGGTCGCTATGGCGTGCACTGACCACCAGGGGACAGATGCTTAATGCAGGAGCTTCCCCCTGGTGGTCAGTGTGCTCCCACAGAGGGAGCACCGCTCAGCCAGAAGCCCTGAACTGGGCTCAGAGTTGGTGAGCGCAGTGGCAGTGGCGGGAACCTCTCCTGCCTCTGTGGCAGCAGTAAGGATGTCCGACTGACAGCTTAGGCCTGCTCCCCACAGGCTCCCAGACTGCATGAGGGTGCAGGCTGGGCTGAGGGACACTCGCCTGCCCCTAGTGCACAAATTTCATGCACCGGGCCTTTAGTTGTTTAATAAAAAAAGAAATGGACTACAAACATACTTCTTATTGTCTCAGAAGTTAAAATTTGAACTCCCTCTAGTGGCAAAAGGTTTTCTTTTCTTTTTTTCAAAGAGCTTGCTTGAAATAATAAGATGGCTGACATAATAATAAGACAGTTTCAAAAATGACTTGCTCTTACTGAGATCTGTGCTTTCTCCTGTGTGAGTTATGGTAGGATTCTCTCATCCCTTATGAGAACTGTTTGCCTTCCTAAGGAACACTGATCATATTACATGAAGAAAATTGGAAAGACTTCCTGTTAATTTTTAAAGTCTAAGAACTGCTAACTGCTTCCATCAGTCAAGCTCTTAAGTAGAAAAAGCATTATATTTTGACAAGGAAAATATCCTGATCTCTGATCAAAAAGTAAATTCAGTTTTTAATTTTTGTCTGAAGACAAAAATCTTTAGAAAGAGATCAATTGACAGCTATTGAAATGTGAAGCTTAGAAAGTACTGATAGCCAATAAATAAATAAATAAATAAATAAATAAATAAGCCAAAGCATTATGCTTTCCTCTTTAAAAAAAAAGTTCACATTTGGCTTCCCATGGCCAGTGGGGAAACAATATTCATTGTCGCTATCATCCTCACTCTGGACAAAAGGAAGTACAATGTCAAAGGCTGGGAATAGAAAAACAGCTACTATGGACTTTGTAAATGGAGTTTTCCTATCCCCACCTCACCACCAAAGAGAGTGAATAATGCTTATTAACTTACTCTGTCATCTGTCCCTTTACCGGCAGATATATTCCGATTCTTTAAAAAGGGAAAGACATCAGAAATGACATTCTTACAAAATGCTATTTTCTCAACTATTTGCTGAAGCTGATCCAAGTTCCTTGTACTGCGTTGTCTTATCTGGCTCGCTGGGCCTCTTCCCTCTCTTCTTTCAGAGATAAGAATGGCCAAGGATGGTGGTAAGAATCCATAGATTTTTTTTTTTTCCCTTTTAAAACTCCAGAAAGCAGAACCTAGGATTATCAGAATAATTCCCACAGATTTTGTTTTGTTTGGGAATAAACTATGAACTAGTAAGATTTCACGAAAAGAGTGAAGCCATCCAATGAAAAGTTAGGCTTTGTTTCTTTCCAATACCTCTTTTTAGTCCGACGTGTATAACCAAGTATGTGTCTCCTGTGGTCTCGATTGCATCCGGTGTTTTTAGCTGGCAGCATTTCCTCTGGTGAGGCCCTGCTTTATTTGCCAGGCTTTATTTCTGCGAATATAAAGAGAGAAAAACAAGTTGTACTAGACAATGAAATTTAAGAAAAAAATTGTTAGTATAACACTGATTTTTTTGAAACCAAAAAACGAGGCACTAAATTTGTTATAAACAAACTGGGGATCTGGTTATTAGAATATAGAGGCTACAAAAGTACATGGAAAGTCTTACAGCCGTCTTTTAACCACACTGCATGTTTTCTTTTGAATATTTCTAAAAACCTGTTTTAGCTAACTGAGACCAAAGATTCCTCTCCTGTTTAGTTGCTTAGATTTGAATAATGAAAGTGTATTTGCAATTCTTAAATGGTGTTTTCTTTCATTTTTCAATCCAGTTCTCATAGAAATGTTTTTGGAACAGTGGTCTGTGCTAACAGCTGTATTCAATCTTGACTAAAAGTCACTTCCTGAAGAGAATGAAATTCAACTTAGCGTGCACACTTGCCTGGAACGTAACTCCGTAGGGCGAGTATACTATGTGATTATAAAACTGGACATGGCACTCTGCAGAGGTGATTTCTTGTAAATAGCACCCAAAAGAAACCATTAATCAGTGTCAGTGTTTTCAACTGAAGATTTAATAATCTAAAAACATGGCTTATTCATACACATAACTGTCTTAATTTTCAAGAATTTTACTCTGTTATTTTGAGAATATGATTATAAATAATTATAATATAATTATAATATGATTATAACCTTGGGAGTTATACTTATATGGAAGATGTATATGTAATCTATAGTACATATATCTATATCTATGTACAAATACCAAAATATAGTTAAATGGATTGATAGAGATATACATAGATATATATGTATTTAGGACTTTTTAGAATTTTTAAATTGTTATTCCTGAGCTTTAGGCAAAATTTATTTTTGATTCAGTTTTATTCACTCATTAATTTATTCATTTATTGTAGTGAGCCTAATCTCTCTATATAAAAGGCTAATATGCAAAGTGTCCCCTTGGGAGTGTGACTGGGAGACCAGCAGTTCGATCACTTGCTATGATGTGCGCTGACCACCAGGGGCCGGCGTGGAACATTGCGGGCAACCAGCGGTGGTGGCGGGGTGCTGAGGGAGCAAAGGAAGGAGGAGGTGGGGAGGCGGGGAACTGGATCGGCCCTGATCACCGTGCACATATTTTGTGCACTGGGCCTCTAGTTTAAATATAATTTTTGTTCCTGGCCTCATAAGATAGTTG
>NW_005871053.1:18934375-18950848 GCF_000147115.1 Myotis lucifugus
TTCCCTGGAGGAAGCAAGCCTCCCTGCTCGCTTCAGTGCATGTGCTGCCGCCCGCCATCTTGGCTGACAGTTATTTTCATAAGGATACGCTGATTAGCCAAATGGGAAGGGTAGCGGTCGTACGCCAATTACCATGTTTCTCTTTTATTAGTGTAGATATATATATATATATATATACACACACATACTAGAGGCCCGGTGCACGAATTTGTGCAAGGGTGGGGTCTGGCTGGCCCACCCCAATGGGAGCCCATTGGGTCCAGCTGGCAGGGGGGAGGGGCCGTGGGAGGTTGGCCGGCTAGACCCGTCCCCAGTCGGGCTTTGGGGGCTGATTGGGGGCCGGGCCACTGGAGGGGCGGGGGCGATTGGGGGCTGGATCAGGCCAGTTGGCTGGCGCAGTGCGCGTCATAGCCATCAGTCATTCTAGTCATTCCGCCATTCTGGTCGCTGGGCTTTTATGTATATAGCAGTGGTTCTCAACCTGTGGGTTGCGACCCCTTTGGGGGTCGAACGACCCTTTCACAGGGGTCGCCTAGGACTATTGGAAAACACATATATAATTACATATTGTTTTTGTGATTAATCACTGTGCTTTAATTATGTTCAATTTGTAACAAAGAAAATACATCCTGCATATCAGATATTTACATTACGATTCATAACAGTAGCAAAATTACAGTTATGAAGTAGCAACAAAAATAATTTCATGGTTGGGGGTCACCACAACATGAGGAACTGTATTAAAGGGTCGCGGCATTAGGAAGGTTGAGAACAACTGCTCTAGTGAGATACTAATTAAAGAGAAGCCACGGTGACCTTGGGTTGTTTAGAGGTCACCAGGAATGAGGAGGCAGCGGCACCAATCTGGATAGGAAGGAAGGTCTTATTCCTAAATATAATACAACCCTTGAGACAATCCTACCAACTATCTTATTGGTTTCTAATAGCAGAAAAGTGCCCCCTTTCATTTAAAACATGCACACTTAACACCAAAACAGAATCCCTAAGACTTAAACAATGCACCATATGTATACTTTTTAGGAGAATTTGCAATAAATAAGATTATCTCATATATCAAATGATAGTCTATTTTAGAGACGTTGAAATCTATCAATACTAAAGACATTTTAATTTGATGAAGGAGAGTCTAATTTGTATGTTGGGGTTTGTTGTTGTTTTTTATTGTGGGGGGGCGGCCCATATCTTGTCATTCCTTTTAAAGAATTTGAGACAGCTCAGATTGTACATGAGAAACTTGAGATTCTTTTTGGATATCAGGCAACACTTTAAATGGGATGATAAGAAAGATGAATGTAGTACCTGCTGATCATTTCATGCAGTTAGGGTGATTTTTTAAAATAATAAATGATTTGAAAGAAATAATTTAGTAACTTGTCTTAGATAAGCAGGTGGTGCTATCTGACGTAAAATTATTTTCCTCTTGCAAAGACTTGATGTTGCCAAGTGCTAACTTCCAAGAGTAGTTTCTGGTACAACTGTGTTAGCGTTTGTTTAGCAAGATGCTTTTGATTGCAAGTAATAGAGACACACTACTCTTTGTGTTAAGTCATGAGGGTGGGATTGTTCTAAGAATATATAAGCTTCAAAAACTCAGCTATGAGACCAGACCTCAGGGAAACCAGGGAAGCTGTCTTTCCAGGCCTCAGGATTGGCAGGAATCATAGTGGCCGTGGGCCTCATGGAGACCAACTGGCTTATTGTTCTCAAATCTGTAACTTTGAATTTTGACTCTTGAACTTCCTTCATTTCTATCACCCAGTTGCTCTTTGATGAGCAGATTTCTGAGTCTGGCTACTTTGCTTTTTGCTATCTGCAGGTATCTTCATTCCTCCACTCCTGTGAGTCTCATACTTGTTAAAAATCCCTGCCCTGTGAGTCACTATTACAAGTGATGATTCCTCTCTCATTGTTTCTGTTTCCTCCCAACTCCAGCTTAGTCACAGCCCCTCAGCCACCTCATGGCCTCCCTATCTAAGCACAGCAACCAACGGTTTGACTATAGTATGCTCCTTGTAAATACTGGTTGAATGAATAGATGAGGAACATGGTTAGGGAATTTTAAGAGTAAATTATCTTCTCTTTCAATCAAACTTTAAAAGAGCTAATAAGATAGACAATAACTAAAAGGCAGCTGTAACAGAATATATATTTGAAAATTTTAAGGGACCTGATTACCTCTTTTTGGGTTAAAAAGAATTCACTGTAATAACAGTAAGAAATTTTTTTGCTTACATAGGCACTGAAGTATATATATTTAAAATTGAGAGTCTGGACTATGCCATTAAAAGATAGAACTGCCTTTAAATCCTTCCACTTCAGGCTGCCCCATTTAAGCAGCTATAGGTACTATTAGGGATGAAGATAATTAAACTTGAGGTGCCAAGAAGTGAAGTAGTCATTCTGTTAACCATATTGTACTCAGGAACCAAGATTAAGATCTTTAATATGGGTCTGAAGACTACTCTTTTTTTTTTTGGCTGTCATATCTCAATTACATGTCTGTGAATAGATTATCAATTTCTGATTATCTTTAAAAATTTGTTTTTTATTTCAGAGAGGAAGGTAAAGGGAGAGAGAGATAGAAATATCAATGATGAGAGAGAATCATTGATCAGCTGCCTCCTGCATGCCCCACAATGGGGATTGAGCCCACAACCCTGCATGTGCCCTGACTGGGAATTGAACCATGACCTCCTTGTTCATAGGTTGATGTTCAACCACTGAGCCATGCTGGCTGGGCCAGTTTCTGATTATCTTAAGGCAACTATTCCTTTTATGTTCATTTTTTAAATCCCTACTGCTCATCTTTAGCTTTTGGTTTTTTGGTTGCTCAGGATATAAAAATAAACACCAGGAAAGATGTCTCAATTCTTCATTCCTTTCCTAGCTTTTTTTTTGTGTGTGTGTGTGTTTTTGTGTGTGTGTGTGTTTTGGTGTTTTTTTTTTAATACAAAAGAGATGTTTTGAAGTTCATTCTGTAAAATCTTTCCTAGATTCTGTCATGTCTATAATAGTTTATGAATAAATGGTAAACATAATTAGACCCAAATGTGCAATTATTCTTTTCTTTCAAAAAATTTTCACTAAAAATTGGGTTGAAGAAGAACCTGAAAAGCAGTTTAAACTCAGTTGCAGAGCTTTCCCTCTTAGAGTATGAATGTCCAATATTCATTTTCCTCTTACAGCATGAATGTCCCCAGTTAATGGGCTTTTATTCCTTTTATTCCTCCTGCACTTTGGAAATAATCAGCATTCCCAGATGCATTAGAGAGTATTTTTCCCTCATTAGAGAAAAAGTGCTTCTCAGATTCTGAATGCCTTCCATGTGAACAAAACAAAATAGATAGTAAAAATGCTACATGAGCATGAGGATAATTTTTTCTTAGATTTTATGAAAATTGGAAATTTTTTCTTAGTCTCCTAAGTCAATAAATTTAAAATAATTTTTTGCTTATAGAGTTGAGACTGTGTGCCCGGAAGTGAGCTAGAACTCTAGCTCTTAACAGACTTAGATTCCAATGAAACACACAGATAAATGTAAAAGCAAAGTACACTACAAGTTGTCATAGTAGACAAAGTATAGATTTCACTGGTGGCATCAGAGAGGGAGGGAGGGAGAGAGAGGGAGATAGAGAGAGCAGTGAATGCTGACCAGGGGAAATGGAGGCTCAAGGAAGTTTGAACCATGAGTCTGGATCTCTCCAGAGAAAAGCCAAGATTGGCTCTCCAGATGTGGACTTTTTGTTCCGGGTGATGACTAAAGTGCTAGTTGTGGGTGAACTCATATATGGAAAAGGGGGCAAAGGAGGACAACCAAAAGAGTAGACATATTGGGATCCCATGAAGGTGAGTTACAGAGCTAAGTAATGTTGGATGGATGCTAGTTAAGAGGCAGTTGTGGGTGAATGGTAGGGGCCAAGGCCAGATTAGAATGGTCTGAACTAGAATGAGAAGTGAAGACCTACAAACTTCTACTGATAAGTGGTCTTTTCAGAACTCTGGCAATGAAAGATAGAAGGAATAAAATAGCTTAAGATTCAAAGAAGCATTTCATTTTGTTAGAACAGGAAAGACTTGAGTAAGTTGGTTTAGAGGGGAAAAAACTGCCATTGCATCTGTTGTTCTAATTTCCCAAAGGAAGATATATTTATATATTTTAAAGTAAAAAATGTTAAGTAAACAAGAAGAAAGAAAAGAGGAAGGGAGGGAGGGAGGAAGAGAGAGGGAGAGGGAGAGTGAAAGAAAGGAGAGAGAGAGAGAGAGAGAGAGAGAGAGAGAGAAAGAGAAATTGGGTTGGAAAGACAGATAGGGAGAGGAAGTAATAGGGAAATTCATTTGAAATCAAAGATACAAATAGAAACCTACATCTTGAAAAAAACTGGGAACATTTCTACTACTAAGTAGAGAAGAAGACCAAGGAAAAAATACGCCCCCCCCCCCAACACACACACACATACACATACACACATAGTTGAGTCTTCATGCAAATAATGTCAAATGATGTCTGCCTTGTTATTTGACAGTGAGGAGTGAGATTGAGAGTTTGAGGGGAAAAATAAAAGGTTTGGAATTAATGTGTGGGATGGGGTAGGGAGCCACTTGGAAATTAGTAAAATGAATGCTAGGCTTAAGTAACTTCTTGTGAAGCCAATGAGCATTGTTATGATTTGCAGTTGTCAGCACTCAGGAGGAGGGATAGAAAAACCTAGTGGTCAAAAGTGCTCGTCTGAGCCCTGGCCTGTGTGGCTCAGTTAGTTGGGCATGATCCCTTGAACCAAAAGGTTACTCGTTGGATTCCAAGTCAGGGCTCATGCCAGGATTTCGAGCTTGATCCCTGGTAGGGGGCAGGGGGCATGCAAGAAGCAGCCAATCATGCATTGATGGAGTTTCCTCCTTACAGACTTTCCAACTAAGTCCCATGCTTCCCTACACTCTCCCTTTCTCTCTAAAGAAAAATCAATTTTAAAAAAGCCTTTTTTCCCCTTCTTTTTAAAGTGCTCATCTGAAAGAATGAAAGGAATATGGGTACTGGAAATATGGTGTGGCCTGATTTGGTGATTTAAATTGGTTGGATGTAAGTGAAATGTGTGGAGGTGTTGTGTTGGTGACCGTGGCGACCTGACAGACAGAGGAGTGGACTTAGTATAAAGAGAATGAAGGGACGCTGAAATTTCCACATCTGCAATGGGAGGAATAATGGTAGTATGAAGATTAATGAGACAATGCCTGTAAAATACTTAACACAATACCTGGCACATATTACACACTCAGCTGTTATATAATACTATTATCTATACTAATAAAAGGGAAATACGTTAATTAGACCAAACATCTTCCAGACGTCCTTCCGGCAAAGCCACGGTGGCGGGGGCTGAGGCAGAGGCGGTTAGGGGTGATCAGGCCGGGAGGGGAGCAGTTAGGGGGCAATCAGGCTGTCAGGGGAGGGCAGTTAGGGGGCAATCAGGCTGGCAAGCAGAGGTGGTTAGGGGTGATCAGGCAGGCAGGCAGGCAGGCAAGCAGTTAGGAGCCAGCGGTCCCAGATTGTGAGAGGGATGTCTGACTGCTGGTTTAGGCCCGATCCTAAACCGGCAGTCAGACATCCCCCGAGGAGTCCTGGATTGGAGAGGGTGTAGGCTGGGCTGAGGGACCCCCCTCCCCCTTCTCCCTGTGCATGAATTTTGTGCACCGGGTCTCTAGTTAGTAGTAATCAGAGTGCAAAAGAGATGGAAGAATGGAATTTCAGGACTTGATGGCGTGCAATGATGTTAGTCATTGAAGCAACGTGGATATGCTGGTTTTCTTGAAGTGGATTTTAAGGACCTGTAAGATTGGGGTTTTAGATGAAATGATATCACCTAGGAAAAACTCTTAGCCATGTGCTAAATTATGCAAAGAAATTTGCTTAATAAATTGTAATTTATAATTTGTCATTTAATTAACATCTCAAAATCAAACATTTGTTTTACTTTTAGGAAGTAATATCTGTTTGAATAGGACTTGCATGCATTTCAAAGATATTATTTATTCATTCATTCATTCATCCATTCACTTGAACCAATATTTGGAAGCCTAATGTGTGACAGGCTCTGAGGTAGGGAATTGGGTTCTGTTAATGGTTTGATGTGTTAATATTTTCTATAAAATAGTTTTCCATGTGAAATCAATTATAATATTATTTTATAGCAAAAGAACACATGACAGCTAAATGAAATTCATATATAATGTCGAAGCTTCAGTTTGACTAGTTTGTTTCACTTTTTCTTATCAGCTTTATCTTCACACCAGCAGTGAGATGACTAAAAGAGAAGTTACATAAGGAAGAAAGGAGGAAATGCAAGGGAACTAGTCATTCCTGAACACATAAGAAGTAGCAGATACTAACGTCTGCTAATAGTCAGGGCTTCAAGTGTGAACCATTTACAATGCTTTCTACAACTGGGTCATCTTACCTGCTAAGTGACTGCTTTTGATTCACTTTGTAGTTTCATATCAAATTTAAGCATTGCGATAGCCATTTTAGATATTTGTCTTTTTATCTGATATATCTGATTGACGTAAAAATTACTTTTACTGTCTGAAGCCTTAGGAAGACTGAGAACTGGCACTCCAGTGCCTGCCAAAAGATGGAAATCTGTAAGACTCGTAGGCTGGAATTGGTGCTGTGTGCGAGAGCAACAATGGTGACTGATCTTTTGAGTGTATGTCCGTATGTATTGCATGTGTATGTGTGACTGAGACTCACTAAAAAAATAACAGTCTAGGATGAATGTTATCAAATTATGCTTGCAACTGACAACTTTAAAGCAGCAATATCAAGACGTGTGGAGTGAAGTTTGATAAATATCTACCGATTTCTATTCATATCCCTTTAACCTTTCTTATTATCTGAATGCATTGTATATCTAAAATACTGTGGGTGTAACTTGATGTGATAGTAATGAGGGGAGGATGGATGCGGAGGAGAGCAGACAGCCCAACTTGTTCCTTTGCAAAGGGGTGCCTTGCAAACTAGTGAGTTTAGGGTAAAGTTCTCATTCTAACTCGAAGAGACTGTGCCCACTAGTTGTAAGACACCGTCAGATCTCCTTGGAAAAATTGAGTGTGTGAGGCATTTACTTGTAACCACTTAGTAGCTCTTTGTTCTTTAGAAGGTTAAAAATGAGTGCTTGAAAAAAATATATTTCTTGAGCGGAGGCTATGAGTAAGAAAAACATGTGGGTGTGTTTGCACGCATGTTTCATGCACCTGTATACCATACTGCACAGATTCTAAGACCTTTTTCTCATTTCAACATATCTGAGATCAGGCTGCATCTTATGATTTATGAATCCTTATAATTACTGTTGTCCATTTTTTCAAATGTTAATATCTCAGTAATTGTCAAGTATCTTATAATCAGTAGCATCTGAGAGTGCATGGCGTACAGTTCATATCCAAATATTTATAGAAGTCTGATTTCAGAAAGATGAATAGGACAATTCCCTTTTCCCTAAAAAGTAAAGCAAGAAGATTTATTCTGACAGTAATAGTTGAGGTTAAAGAAACCATTTGGTCATGGAACCCCATTTCCTTAATAAGTCACATACAGATACAAAATGCAACATTTCATTACAGCCCTTCTTATAATCCCAAGTGATACAAAGATTAGGATTCAAATGCACTATGTTTAATACAATCTGTAAAGTATACTCTCTAAAATTTGATGACTCCATAGCTTACATTCAGCTCTTTCTAACTTCAGATAAAATCATTGCTTTGAAAAGAGGGTGAAGATGATCATTTTGCCATTTGTGTGTGTGTGTGAATATGAAAATTAGCTTCCCTCATCCATTCATGCCTCCAACAAAACTACTCTGTAGAACAATAGGTTAAATAACTCATTAGGGATTTAAAGACGGTTTAAGTAATCTTTATAAGCTTGTTAAGCCTCAAAATAAGACTCCACCCTCATTTTTATGGGTGCGGCAGCATAGAAGCACTCTTCAATTACAGAAGACACAGACTGTAGTCCTGGGGTAGGACTGTGATGATGGGTTCAGATTTGGAGGCCGTTTAACAGAGAACTTTCTAGGGATATGGCTAAATATGGATCGATGGAAGGAATTTATTATTGGTCACAGTGTCCACGGAGAGACAGTGGCATTCATTCCATTATTGTAATATTCATTGACCGACGACAAGTTGTTTAACCTACCTTAGCCTATCTCACCTGTTCAAAAAAAGAGTGGAGAATGCCTGCTTCCTTCTCTGAGACTTGAATGAGATCATGTATAATAAAGCCTTTTGTAAATTATAGCATTTTAGACATTCATTCTGCTCCTATGCATTAATATACATGCACATATAAAATATTTAGAATACATATATTTTCTTAATAGGCCTCTCATATTTCTTTTCTGAAAAATAGCTTCAGAGGTTATCTACTTCTTCCTCTTGGCACCTTTTCTAACTATAAACAGCTTAACAGGATTTTAATGCTTAATAATCCTTTGGTTGAAACACCATCATACTTGTGATGGGAGGGGAAAGAGGGTGATTATGGGAGGATCTGTGTAATGTGTTGTCAGCATTCTGGGAGTGTTCGCTATAGTTTGGAATTAGGAATTGCTGATGTCATGATCAGTCATATTGTCATGACAACATCGGAATTTCCTCATTCGCCTTCTCTTCGCTTGGGGAGTATCAATTTGCCACAGGTCTGTCATCAGTTGGCCCCATGTGTTAAGTGTATTAAATAACCCAGAACTAGTCATTCTTAAAGACACCTAGGGTGGGGAATTCTTGTAACCTCCTTATGTAGCCCATTTCAGAACTCTTAACTAAATCTTCTAATGTTGAAAAGTTTGCCTTCATACATATTCAGGTGAATGGAAATTCATTTCTGATTCTATATTTTCATATTTGAACTTTGATATTTATAATTCAGTGGAGAAGGAAAAGCTTTGAAGCATCCCACTTAAAGGATATTATTAATTATTATATTACCCTCCTCTTCAGGTGAAAGAGACCTAATTTAATGGTAAGTGTGACAACTGAAGAGAAAGGGAACTTCCTTCTTCTTTGTCTTATCTGTTCTCCTTCTCCTTTGCATTAAAACCTAACCTGTGCTAAGGATCCAGGTTTTGGATAGATAGACAATGCTTATGTCCCCCAGACATTTAGGAATGACTTATGATAACCTTTCGTCATTCTTAACTTGTAAGATGGTTTTGTTTGTCTCAGGTACACTTATTCACCCTGTACTGTCAAAGTAATCATTCCAATAGTTATTTTTACTCATGGCAAGGAGATAGTCATTATATGTTTGAATTTTTCTTTTCATGTTTAGATAATTTTTTTTTGGTTCTAGTTTTCCACAAATTCCATCGCTTTCCTAAGTACTTTCTTTCTCTTCCCAGGTCATATAGCAAGAGGTAGATGTGATTAGCTATTTCCACAGCACATCAGCCCCTGCCTTCCTCACCTCAGTTCTGACTTTACCCATAGTTTGCTCACACCCAGTAGATGATTTTGTTACTCCCGTCTTCTTAGGTAAGCTGCACTTTCAAAAATCACCTAATAATATCTTTTTTATACTCTGTAAATTTTACTATAATTCATGGAAAACTTGTTGAATTATCATTATGTATTCTGAAAGTCAGCACTTATTTTCTTATAGGCTTGCTACAGAAATGGAGAATAAAAACTCCAATGTTAGATTTGCACATAAAATATAGAGAATTGAGGCACCCATCCCTAGTTGATTCTCCTTTATTCTCCTATAGAATTTGATCTATAGATACAAATTCAGTATTATATAAACCAAATCAAAACAAACATCTTGAATTTTTAATTCATATAGCCTCTCCCCAAATTTTATTTTTTAAAATATATTTTTATTGCTTTTAGAGAGGAAGGGAGAGGGAGAAAGAGATAGAAACATCAATGATGAGAGAGAATCATTGATCAGTTACTTCCTGCATTCCCCACACAGGGGATGGAGCCCACAACCTGGGCATGTGCCCTTGACCAGAATCGAACCCCAGACCCTTCAGTCAGTAGGCCAATGCTCTATCCACTGAGCAAAACGGGCCAGGGCTGTTTTATTTTTTTAAAGAGTAAAAACCCATGCACCTGTTTTTATACAAAAATAGAAAAATAAATAGAACTTAGAGTCCCCTTCTGCCAGGAATTTGAGAAAGCATTGAATTTTATTAACTGTTATGCAGGAGTAAAATTTACGAGCAGATTATATCCAAAAAATTTGATTGTAAATTATTTGTTTCAAATTTGGAGGATGTTTTGCCATAGGGAGAAATGTCCTAAATGGTGATTAGGATTTTAATTGACCTATAAGCATCTATGGGTTAAATAATGAAGCTGATTGCTAATATGGTCTCCCATTATTTTTGAGGGAAAATATGTTCTCAGTTACAGTTCAAGATTCAGGAAATACCTCTCACCTATCACCATCCTGGCTTCTAGAAGATTGTGTTTCTGCCTCTCTCCCAACTCCATCCCACCAACGATCCAAGAAAATAAAACTGGTTGCAAGAGATAGATTATACCTTAACAACTATCAGTTAAGTGAGATTAGGAGCTAATTTGGGCCAGAATATATATCTGTACTATTATTATACATCCTTATATTGGAGAATTTGCCTTCATATTCAACTGAATGGAAATTCTATATAAGTCCATATCCTTAAGTGACTTGCCCAAGGACAGATTGTAATGCACACCTGGGGTTGGGTTCTTAAGTTTTCCCCTATGGGTGGGGTTTGGACTTGATCTATGGGTAATAGTAATAATAACTATTATTAGTATTATTAGAGGGAGGGGACTTTGGAGTTAAGTTCATATTTCAGCTTCATTATGTATTGGATTTATGTGGCTTTGGGAAAATTACTTAAACCTCTGAGTCTCAGTTTTCTCTTCAGTAAAATGTGATAACCATTCTCTCTCTCTCTCTCTCTCTCTCTCTCTCGTGAGAGAGAGAGAGAGAGAGAGAGAGATGCTGAGAAAGTGCCTGGAATATAGTAGTTAATAAATGAGAGCTATTATATATTAGTTCTTGCAGAGAAGTACAGTAGGGTAAAGCCCATTTCTTCTTTTTTGTTGATCAGGGTCGATTTAGGAATTACTAGAATATTGCTTCTGGTAAAAGTCATCAGTATATGTCTATGTTATGTTTTCTATATACCTTCTAGGATTATAGCTACAGAACTATGGTTTTATTATAGTGGTTTCATTTTACACGTGTCTAGGGAGCCTTTGAGTCTAGAATAAGAATCATAAATTTTTTAAAAAAGAAAATAGTAAATAACAAAATATTTCTGCTACTTTAGAAATAGAGTTCTTTATCAACTCTGTTTTGTACTGGGAAAGAAGGGAATTTTAAAACATCTCCTCTCTCTCTCTCTGTCTCTCTCTCTCTCCCCCCCTCTCCCCCCCTCCCTATTTTGCTAGGAGCCAGAGGCCTGGTTTTTTGGTGTGAACTGCTTACACTAACCAATACTATGTGGTTATGTTTTATTCATTAAAGATTATAACTTGAAATAATGTTGGATGAATTTTCCTCTTAATTCCTTTCTGTTTTTAATGTGACCCAAATGAAAAAAGGTGCCTGGAATGTAGTAGCAATGACAGAAGGATAGAGCCTGTAGGTGTTTTTTTTTTTTGTGGATAGAGGTGTTCCATTCTTATCTCATTGGGCATCTTCTCTGCCTCCATCTTGTTTTTTTCTTCTTTCCAAGCTTAGCTTTCCCATCATATTTTCTTTGTAATTTCATTCAAAGGCTTCTCTCTTCTATGGGGCTCAGTAATGTGTGTGTGGGAATTGGGGAAGGGGAGTCTTCTAGCCTTTTGACTTATCATCATCTGCTTCTTTCTGGGAGTATATCAATTAGCCATGATTTCAGCAGTGGCCACCCCAAATCTCCATCCTCTCTCATCCCGGCCCTCTATCTCAAGTTCATGTTTTCAGTGCTTCTTTCTGAATGTCCCTCCGACAAAACATTTATGCAGCTGAGCTTCCCATGCCCATATCCTGTATTGATCTCTCCCTCCTGTGGACTCCGTAGCACATAATTGTCTAGACCACTTGGCTGGCACTTAATGTCTTTGCATTATTAGTGTACAGCAACTCGGGTGCCACAGGGGTTACAAGTACTCACAGGGAATTAGAGCATTATTTATAAGGCTTTTTGGAGACACAGCATTATAGAGTTGGAGGAGCACAGGACAGCCGTCTTTTAACCCTATCTAGGTCTAGATTTTAATGCTTGCCACTTACTAGCTTTATGGGTAGGTCAGTCGGTCTTACTTAACTTCCTCTCATCTGTAAATGGAGCCTAATCACCCTTCTCACCTGACAGGGTTGTTGTGAAAGTGAAATGAGATATGAAAGTTTATAAATGAAAGTCCCATTTTCAAATTGTTTCTATGAAGCAAGTGTCTCCTACATTCAGATTCTCAAATTCCAGTTATACAAACGCGTGCAAGTCGCAGGGCTCATCTCTACCTGATTGCAGGCTTCTGCAGGTGCTGGTGGCTCCAATCTTATTGTCCTCATTCGTCTACTCTCGCACATCCATAAAGGTATGGCCCTAGTCCAACACATAACTTCATTAAAGGAAATGGGCCAAAAACAAATACAGAAGAAAAACTTCAGTGCACCCAGGCTATTGAAACATTTTACCAGATCTTTTTTTTTTTTTTTAATAACAGATGGCCTCCCCTTACCTAAATCTGCTCTTTTTTGCTTTTTGTCAGTTCCAGCTACACCCTTGCTCCTGCTCTTTGACGGTCAGCCAGACTTACTGAGCGTCAGTTATTTGCACAGTACACCCACTGAAATCTACAAACCACCGCAGTGAAACCTGGAAAAGCAATAATCACAGCTGCCAGTTGAGTGTAGCACTTTTGTTGGTGTATTGTGTATATACTTAAGCCAATCTGTGAGGAGTCTGGGACTCAGAGAGGTTAACTAGCTTGCCCAAAGCCACATGGCTAGTAAGTGGGAAGCTGAAATATGGAGCTAGATCTGTGGCTGTTTTAATTTTGTTCCTTGGATTGCAGAGTCCAGATTCATTGAAGTTATCTGAAGGGGGGTGGTGTGGGGAGAGCTAAGTATACACATGGAGGGGCTGTTGCAAGTCTCAAGAGCCAAAGCAGCTCCCGGGACTCTGGCTCCCTCCATCATCATCTAATGGCCAGGAGCTCACCACTCCTGGCATCTGTTTGACTCTCTGCTTGCTGCCAGTCAGCTTCCTGTTTACTCATAGTTTCTGCTTCCTCATAACCTTGGCTTGCATAGGCTTTTGGCTTTTGTGACCTCAGCTCTACCCCCGGCACTCTTGCTGTTTCTGTCCCTTTCTTAACTGGTTCAGCTCTTGGAGTTTTCTGAATCAAATTCCCAGGGTGAGAATCTGATTGGCTCTGCTCATTTTTTCAGTCCCAGGCATGTCATAGGTCACTGGCTTGTCTGTGGCTCCGCTGCCCTTGGGTCATATTCCCACAACTTTATCCATCAGCTGAGTTGGGGGAGGAGGGTGATACAGGACCGCCGGCAGCAAAGTCTCAGTTTCCCTTTCAGGAGGATGAGCATGTATAAGAGAGACTCCAAAACCCCAGTTCTTACCATAATTTGCAGTTTCTCTAGAATGTTTCCTAACATTGTTTATCTTAAAACTGACTTGTTCCAAAGCTTAATAAACTTTTCCAGATGAATCTCACCGGGATCCATCCCTGAAATTACTTACAACTATGCACTTGTGGATTATCTATAACTGATAATATAGACACACATGGCTTCATATTTGTCTTTTTCTCTTAATGTTGGAATTATTTGAACTTTTGTTACTTCATTACATTTATACTCTTTGAGGGTGGAAAACCTGCCTTTCCCTTTCTTTGTGTAGCTTTGCTTAGTTAAGAGTGTAGCACCTATGTAAGTTGGAAGCTTTTGAACCCTGGCTGGTAGACATTGTGTTTTTAGGTTTTGTTTTGTTTGTTTTTTAATGTATGCTTGTATTCTCTCCTATTATGTCATTCACCATTATAGAACACTACATTTTGTTGATAGATACCTTTTTTTAATCTTAAAAATAGTGTCCTTTATTCATTTAATATCCTTGGTATATTTTATTATCTAGTATTAAATTCTTTTCATATTCTAATTTAAAATTAATCACTTGAAATTTTGTCTTATGTTGTAAAGCTATTGGAGGGCATCAAGTCTTAGCAGCCTAGAATAGCACAGTATCCAAAGTATCATGACGTGAGAGCACAGCCATAGAAAAATTACTCTACACTGTTCTTTTGTGGTTTACATTGTGGTTTTCTAAGAGACCAGTAATAACAACTGAAGTTGTATGTGGAATTTCCCCCAAAGATGACAGGTCTGAACTGTGGGGATCTTGGGCATGAAGTTCTCAGAAAAAGGCACCTAGGAGTTGAACACTTCTACCTAAAACCTTATGTTTTATACTTGTGGTTGATAACATGCCATAAAGGATCCTAGTGAGAGGAGACAGCAAAAGGACAGCCAAAACAACTCTAAATGCATGGAGTATGCTTATATGCATGCATACAAGTAACCAATGGACACAAGACACTGGGGGGGTGGGTGTGAGGGCATGTGCGGGGGGCGGGTAGGGGAGGCGGGGGAAGGTCAATAGGGGGAAAAAAAAAGGAGACATATGTACTACTATCTGTAATACTTTAAACAATAAAAAAATGAAAATAAAAATAAATGCACGGAGTAGCCCTAGCTGGTTTGGCTCAGTGGATAGAGTAGTCGGCCTGTGGACTGAAAGGTCCCCAGTTCGATTCCAGTCAAGGGCACATGCCTGGGTTGTGGGCTTGATCACCAGTGTAGGGCGTGCAGGAGGCAGCGTATCAATGATTTTCTCTCATCATTGATGTTTCTATCTCTCTCTCCCTCTCCCTTCCTCTCTGAAATCAATAAAAATATATTTTAAAAAATGCATGGAATAGTAAAAAATAGTTCTCGCTTATATATATGGAATGTTCGCTGTGCTGTGTTTATTAAAGCACTTTAAAGGATAGGTATGTTTCTGTGAATTTACCAAGTTCTTACCTGACCATTGTGTGTCTCGTACTGTGCCCAGAATAAGTTTTTCTTTGTTTTTTTTTTTTGTTGTTTTTTTTTTGTGCTGCTTCCTTTTCTTATGGAAGAATTGGGAATTATATGCATACCTATGGTTGTTTTTGATTAGGTGAGACCTGCTAGTTCTCATCACTTTTGTGGGAGAATATTAGGAGCAACTGGGAGTGTGCAGGCCACTGCAGGGTATCTAGGGTGGATAAGTATCATCAGTTTCTTGCTCCTGGATAAATCCTTGAATGGCCACAGCTTTGCTAGAAGACTCGGTTTCCATAGGGACACTTTAATTTTTTTTTCCTTCTGGCAGCCAGAAGTTGAGTGCCTTTCCTTCTCAGTCGAGTTAGGATTTTTCATTATCAGGGCAGATGGCCCTTTCCAGGAAGGTGTTAGAGACCAGATTCAAGGAAGAAGTCTGCGAAACTTAGCGAGGCGATATTTCCCTGTGATACATTTGAAAGGGCCAACTCGAAAGTGTCAAGTCTGTCCCAGTGGCCTGTCCAGAGAAGGCGGGCTCTGCCTGGGGGACTTGTCTTAGAGGCCTTCTTCATTGTAGGTTCTAGGCTTGACACACGAATGCAAAGGTGATCCAGAGAAGTGGCATCTTGAGCCACCTGAGATGATTTCAACTGGGAAACAAAGGGAACCACCTCCTTTTGTCGTCGTAGTCTTCTTTCTTCTTTCTTCTTTCTTCTTCTTTTTTTGCAGTTTCTGTGTCATCTAATAATTAACACATAGGATTATACCGTTTCAGTCTTCCGGAAGGCTTACCAAACCGATGGCCTTAAATGATTTTCATCCTTTGATATTGTCATCTTGAAGGTAACTTGCAAACGCCAGCATAGAAACGAAGTATGGAACTTTACTGGCCTGTCTGCGCTGAGGGCTTGGGGAGTAGAGACCTGTTTTCGCTGCTAAAATTTGAGTGTGTGAATGGGGGGAAAGGGGATCTGTAGGGGACTGATGGAGGGCTGGTTGGTTCCTCGAAGTAGGAGTGATTGCCCGCACCTTTTCTGGGGGAGTGGACGGTGGGAGGACAGTTTGGAAGGACGAAAGAAAAGAGAGGAGACCTGGGACCAGTTCGCTTCTAACCCAGGTGTCAGAGTGACCCCCGAAGCGAGGCCCTTAAAAGGGGCTCCGAGCAGGGGTGCAGAGCTGCCTCGGGTGCTCGGGCGAAGAGAAGAAGGGGGGAAAAAGAAAAGCAGGGGGTGGCTCCTCCAAGGAATGTGCGGCATGCGGGGAGCCAGACCCAACCATTGCACCAGAGCGGGGCACCGGCGGCTCCCCGGCCCGCTCGGCCCGGGCCCCGGCCCCCAGCCCGGGAGGGAGTGCGCGGGGGCCGGCGG